>NW_027175485.1:130000-183310 GCF_028021215.1 Eschrichtius robustus | reverse complement strand
TCTAACCCTAACCCTAACACTAACCCTAAGCTACCCTTGACTGCTTCTGCCTCCAATAGATTTCCTAAGCACTAGTGTTTTAAGGAACAGGTTAAAAAGAGAATCCTAATGTGATTTCTTGATAATGGGTGTGTTCCTTATCTTCTCCTAGTGTCTAAACTCTTCTCCATGGCTGGACCCCCAAATAATATTCCTTGACTTGCTAAGTGTTATCTAGAGAGTGGGATAGGTTTAATAACTACCCTAACCCTAACGCGTACCCTAACCCTAACCCCTACCCTAACCCTAACACGTACCCTAAACCGAGCTCTAACCCTCAAACTAACCCTAACCCTAACCCTAACCCATACCCTACGCCGTACCCGAACCCGTACCCGAACCCGTAACCGAACCCGTACCCTAAGCCGTACCCTAACCCTAAAACTAACCCTAAGCTACCCTTGACTGCTTCTGCCTCCAATAGATTTCCTAAGCACTAGTGTTTTAAGGAACAGGTTAAAAAGGGAATCCTAATGTGATTTCAGTTTAATGGGTGTGTTCCTTACCTTCTCCTAGTGTCTAAACTCTTCTCCATGGCTGGACCCCCAAATAATATTCCTTGACGTGCTAAGGGGTATCTAGAGAGTGGGATAGGTTTAATAACTACCCTAACCCTAACGCGTACCCTAACCCTAACCCCTACCCTAACTTTAACACGTACCCTAATCCTAACCCGTACCCTAAACCGAGCCCTAACCCTCAAACTAACCCTAACCCTAACCCTAACCCATACCCTACGCCGTACCCGAACCCGTACCCGAACCCGTACCCTAAGCCGTACCCTAACACTAACCCTAACCCTAACCCTAACCCTAAGCTACCCTTGACTGCTTCTGCCTCCAATAGATTTCCTAAGCACTAGTGTTTTAAGGAACACGTTAAAAAATGAATCCTAATGTGATTTCTTGATAATGGGTGTGTTCTTTATATTCTCCTAGTGTCTAAACTCTTCTCCATGGCTGGACACCCAAATAATATTCCTTGACGTGCTAAGGGGTATCTAGAGAGTGGGATAGGTTTAATAACTACCCTAACCCTAACGCGTACCCTAACCCTATCCCCTACCCTAATCCTAACACGTACCCTAATCCTAACCCGTACCCTAAACCGAGCCCTAACCCTCAAACTAACCCTAACACTAACCCATACCCTACGCCGTACCCGAACCCGTAACCTAACCCGTACCCTAACACTAACCCTAACCCTAACCCTAACCCTAACCCTAAGTTACCCTTGACTGCTTCTGCCTCCAATAGATTTCCTAAGCACTAGTGTTTTAAGGAACAGGTTAAAAAGAGAATCCTAATGTGATTTCTTGATAATGGGTGTGTTCCTTATCTTCTCCTAGTGTCTAAACTCTTCTCCCTGGCTGGACCCCCAAATAATATTCCTTGAGGTGCTAAGGGGTATCTAGAGAGTGGGATAGGTTTAATAACTACCCTAACCCTAACACGTACCCTAACCCTAACCCCTACCCTAACTTTAACACGTACCCTAATCCTAACCCGTACCCTAAACCGAGCCCTAACCCTCAAACTAACCCTAACCCTAACCCTAACACATACCCTACGCCGTACCCGAACCCGTACCCGAACCCGTACCTTAAGCCGTACCCTAACACTAACCCTAACCCTAACCCTAACCCTAAGCTACCCTTGACTGCTTCTGCCTCCAATAGATTTCCTAAGCACTAGTGTTTTAAGGAATAGGTTAAAAAGTGAATCCTAATGTGATTTCTTGATAATGGGTGTGTTCCTTATCTTCTCCTAGTGTCTAAACTCTTCTCCATGGCTGGACCCCCAAATAATATTCCTTGACGTGCTAAGGGGTATCTAGAGAGTGGGATAGGTTTAATAACAACCCTAACCCTAACGCGTACCCTAACCCTATCCCCTACCCTAATCCTAACAGGTACCCTAATCCTAACCCGTACCCTAAACCGAGCCCTAACCCTCAAATTAACCCTAACCCTAACCCTAACCCATACCCTACGCCGTACCCGAACCCGTACCCTAAGCGGTACCCTAAAGCTAACCCTAACCCTAACCCTAACCCTAACCCTAAGCTACCCTTGAGTGCTTCTGCCTCCAATAGATTTCCTAAGCACTAGTGTTTTAAGGAACAGGTTAAAAGAGAATCCTAATGTGATTTCTTGATAATGGGTGTGCACCTTATCTTCTCCTAGTGTCTAAACTCTTCTCCCTGTCTGGACCCCCAAATAATATTCCTTGACGTGCTAAGGGGTATCTAGAGAGTGGGATAGGTTTAATAACTACCCTAACCCTAACGCGTACCCTAACCCTAACGCGTACCCTAACCCTAACCCCTACCCTAACCTTAACACGTACCCTAATCCTAACCCGTACCCTAAACCGAGCCCTAACCCTCAAACTAACCCTAACCCTAACCCTAACCCATACCCTATGCCGTACCCGAACACGTACCCTAAGCCTTACCCTAACAATAACCCTAACCCTAACCCTAAGCTACCCTTGACTGCTTCTGCCTGCAATAGATTTCCTAAGCACTCATGTTTTAAGGAACAGGTTAAAAAGAGAATCCTAATGTGATTTTTGATAATGGGTGTGTTCCTTATCTTCTCCTAGTGTCTAAACTCTTCTCCATGGCTGGACCCCCAAATAATATACCTTGACGTGCTAAGGGGTATCTAGAGAGTGGGGTAGGTTTAATAACTACCCTAACCCTAACGCGTACCCTAACCCTAACCCCTACCCTAACCCTAACACGTACCCTAAACCGAACCCTAACCCTCAAACTTACCCTAACCCTAACCCTAACCCATACCCTACGCCGTACCCGAACCCGTACCCGAAACCGTACCCGAACCCGTACCCTAAGCCGTACCCTAACCCTAACCCTAACCCTAAGCTACCCTTGACTGCTTCTGCCTCCAATAGATTTCCTAAGCACTAGTGTTTTAAGGAACAGGTTAAAAAGGGAATCCTAATGTGATTTCTTGATAATGGGTGTGTTCCTTATCTTCTCCTAGTGTCTAAACTCTTCTCCATGGCTGGACCCCCAAATAATATTCCTTGACGTGCTAAGGGGTATCTAGAGAGTGGGATAGGTTTAATAACTACCCTAACCCTAACACGAACCCTAATCCTAACGCGTACCCTAAACCGAGCCCTAACCCTCAAACTAACCCTAACCCTAACCCTAACCCATACCCTACGCCGTACCCGAACACGTACCCGAACCCGCACCCTAAGGCGTACCTTAACCCTAACCCTAACCCTAACCCTAACCCTAAGCTACCCTTGAGTGCTTCTGCCTCCAATAGATTTCCTAAGCACTACTGTTTTAAGGAACAGGTTAAAAAGAGAATCCTAATGTGATTTCTTGATAATGGGTGTGTTCCTTATCTTCTCCTAGTGTCTAAACTCTTCTCCCTGTCTGGACCCCCAAATAATATTCCTTGACGTGCTAAGGGGTATCTAGAGAGTGGGATAGGTTTAATAACTACCCTAACCCTAACGCGTATCCTAACCCTAACGCGTACCCTAACCCTAACCCTAACCCTAACCCTAACCCTACCCTAACACTAATGCATACCCTAACCCTAACACGTACACTAATCCTAACCCGTAACCTAAACCGACCCTAACCCTCAAACTAACCCTAACCCTAACCCTAACCCATACCCTACGCCGTACCCGAACCCGTACCCGAACCCGTACCCTAAGCCGTACCCTAACCCTAACCCTAACCCTAACCCTAACCCTAAGCTACCCTTGACTGCTTCTGCCTCCAATAGATTTCCTAAGCACTAGTGTACTAAGGAACAGGTTAAAAAGAGAATCCTAATGTGATTTCAGGATAATGGGTGTGTACCTTATATTCTCCTAGTGTCTAAACTCTTCTCCATGGCTGGACACCCAAATAATATTCCTTGTCGTGCTAAGGGGTATCTAGAGAGTGGGATAGGTTTAATAACTACCCTAACCCTAACGCGTACCCTAACCCTAACCCCTACCCTAACCCTAACACGAACCCTAATCCTAACCCGTACCCTAAACCGAGACCTAACCTTCAAACTAACCCTAACCCTAACCCTAACCCATACCCTACGCCGTACACGAACCCGTACCCGAACCCGTACCCTAAGCCGTACCCTAACCCTAACCCTAACCGTAACCCTAACCCTAAACTACCCTTGACTGCTTCTGCCTCCAATAGATTTCCTAAGCACTAGTGTTTTAAGGAACAGGTTAAAAGAGAATCCTAATGTGATTTCTTGATAATGCGTGTGTTCCTTATATTCTCCTACTGTCTAAACTCTTCTCCATGGCTGGACCCGCAAATAATATTCCTTGACGTGCTAAGCGGTATCTAGGGAGTGGGATAGGTTTAATAACTACCCTAACCCTAACGCGTACCCTAACCCTAACCCCTACCCTAACCCTAACACGTACCCTAATCCTAACCCGTACCCTAAACCGAGCCCTAACCCTCAAACTAACCCTAACCCTAACCCTAAAACATACCCTATGCCGTACCCGAACCCGTACCCTAAGCCTTACCCTAACAATAACCCTAACCCTAACCCTAAGCTACCCTTGACTGCTTCTGCCTCCAATAGATTTCCTAAGCACTAGTGTTTTAAGGAACAGGTTAAAAAGAGAATCCTAATGTGATTTCTTGATAATGGGTGTGTTCCTTATCTTCTCCTAGTGTCTAAACTCTTCTCCATGGCTGGACCCCCAAATATTATTCCTTGACGTGCTAAGGGGTATCTAGAGAGTGGGATGGGTTTAATAACTACCCTAACCCTAACGCGTACCCTAACCCTAACCTCTACCCTAACCCTAACACGTACACTAATCCTAACCCGTACCCTAAACCGAGCCCTAACCCTCAAACTAACCCTAACACTAAACCTAACCCATACCCTACGCCGTACCCGAACGCGTACCCGAACCCGTACCCTAAGCCGTACCCTAACCCTAACCCTAACCCTAACCCTAAGCTACCCTTGACTGCTTCTGCCTCCAATAGATTTCCTAAGCACTAGTGTATTAAGGAACAGGTTAAAAAGAGAATCCTAATGTGATTTCAGGATAATGGGTGTGTTCCTTATCTTCTCCTAGTGTCTAAACTCTTCTCCATGGCTGGACACCCAAATAATATTCCTTGACGTGCTAAGCGGTATCTAGAGAGTGGGATAGGTTTAATAACTACCCTAACCCTAACGCGTACCCTAACCCTAACCCCTACCCTAACCCTAACACGAACCCTAATCCTAACCCGTACCCTAAACCGAGCCCTAACCTTCAAACTAACCCTAACCCTAACCCTAACCCATACCCTACGCCGTACACGAACCCGTACCCGAACCCGTACCCTAAGCCGTACCCTTAACTTAACCCTAACCCTAGCCCTAACCCTAAGCTACACTTGACTGCTTCTGCCTCCAATAGATTTCCTAAGCACTAGTGTTTTAAGGAACAGGTTAAAAAGAGAATCCTAATGTGATTTCTTGATAATGGGTGTGTTCCTTATCTTCTCCTAGTGTCTAAACTCTTCTCCATGGCTGGACCCCCAAATAATATTCCTTGACGTGCTAAGGGGTATCTAGAGAGTGGGATAGGTTTAATAACTACCCTAACCCTAACGCGTACCCTAACCCTAACCCCTACCCTAACCCTAACACGAACCCTAATCCTAACCCGTACCCTAAACCGAGACCTAACCTTCAAACTAACCCTAACCCTAACCCTAACCCATACCCTACGCCGTACACGAACCCGTACCCGAACCCGTACCCTAAGCCGTACCCTAACCCTAACCCTAACCCTAACCCTAACCCTAAACTACCCTTGACTGCTTCTGCCTCCAATAGATTTCCTAAGCACTAGTGTTTTAAGGAACAGGTTAAAAAGAGAATCCTAATGTGATTTCTTGATAATGCGTGTGTTCCTTATATTCTCCTACTGTCTAAACTCTTCTCCATGGCTGGACCCGCAAATAATATTCCTTGACGTGCTAAGCGGTATCTAGGGAGTGGGATAGGTTTAATAACTACCCTAACCCTAACGCGTACCCTAACCCTAACCCCTACCCTAAACCTAACACGTACCCTAATCCTAACCCGTACCCTAAACCGAGCCCTAACCCTCAAACTAACCCTAACCCTAACCCTAAAACATACCCTATGCCGTACCCGAACCCGTACCCTAAGCCTTACCCTAACAATAACCCTAACCCTAACCCTAAGCTACCCTTGACTGCTTCTGCCTCCAATAGATTTCCTAAGCACTAGTGTTTTAAGGAACAGGTTAAAAAGAGAATCCTAATGTGATTTCTTGATAATGGGTGTGTTCCTTATCTTCTCCTAGTGTCTAAACTCTTCTCCATGGCTGGACCCCCAAATATTATTCCTTGACGTGCTAAGGGGTATCTAGAGAGTGGGATGGGTTTAATAACTACCCTAACCCTAACGCGTACCCTAACCCTAACCTCTACCCTAACCCTAACACGTACACTAATCCTAACACGTACCCTAAACCGAGCCCTAACCCTCAAACTAACCCTAACACTAAACCTAACCCATACCCTACGCCGTACCCGAACCCGTACCCGAACCCGTACCCTAAGCCGTACCCTAACCCTAACCCTAACCCTAACCCTAAGCTACCCTTGACTGCTTCTGCCTCCAATAGATTTCCTAAGCACTAGTGTATTAAGGAACAGGTTAAAAAGAGAATCCTAATGTGATTTCAGGATAATGGGTGTGTTCCTTATCTTCTCCTAGTGTCTAAACTCTTCTCCATGGCTGGACACCCAAATAATATTCCTTGACGTGCTAAGGGGTATCTAGAGAGTGGGATAGGTTTAATAACTACACTAACCCTAATGCGTACCCTAACCCTAACCCCTACCCTAACCCAAACACGAACCCTAATCCTAACCCGTACCCTAAACCGAGCCCTAACCTTCAAACTAACCCTAACCCTAACCCTAACCCATAGCCTACGCCGTACACGAACCCGTACCCGAACCCGTACCCTAAGCCGTACCCTAAACTTAACCCTAACCCTAACCCTAACCCTAAGCTACACTTGACTGCTTCTGCCTCCAATAGATTTCCTAAGCACTAGTGTTTTAAGGAACAGGTTAAAAAGAGAATCCTAATGTGATTTCTTGATAATGGGTGTGTTCCTTATCTTCTCCTAGTGTCTAAACTCTTCTCCATGGCTGGACCCCCAAATAATATTCCTTGACGTGCTAAGGGGTATCTAGAGAGTGGGATAGGTTTAATAACTACCCTAAACCTAACGCGTACCCTAACCCTAACACGTACCCTAATCCTAACCCGTACCCTAAACCGAGCCCTAACCCTCAAATTAACCCTAACCTTAACCCGAACCCATATCCTACGCCGTACCCGAAACCGTACCCTAAGCGGTACCCTAAAGCTAACCCTAACCCTAACCCTAACCCTATCCCTAAGCTACCCTTGACTGCTTCTGCCTCCAATAGATTTCCTAAGCACTAGTGTTTTAAGGAACAGGTTAAAAAGAGAATCCTAATGTGATTTCTTGATAATGGGTGTGTTCCTTATCTTCTCCTAGTGTCTAAACTCTTCTCCATGGCTGGACCCCCAAATAATATTCCTTGACGTGCTAAGGGGTATCTAGAGAGTGGGATAGGTTTAATAACTACCCTAACCCTAACGCGTACCCTAACCCTAACCCCTACCCTAACCCTAACACGTACCCTAATGCTAACCCGTACCCTAAACCGAGCCCTAACCCTCAAACTAACCCTAACCCTAACCCTAAACCATACCCGACGCCGTACCCGAACCCGTACCCGAACCCGAAACCTAAGCCGTACCCTAACACTAACCCTAACCCTAACCCTAACCCTAAGCTACCCTTGACTGCTTCTGCCTCCAATAGATTTCCTAAGCACTAGTGTTTTAAGGAACAGGTTAAAAAGAGAATCCTAATGTGATTTCTTGATAATGGGTGTGTTCCTTATCTTCTCCTAGTGTCTAAACTCTTCTCCATGGCTGGACCCCCAAATAATATTCCTTGACGTGCTAAGGGGTATCTAGAGAGTGGGATAGGTTTAATAACTACCCTAACCCTAACGCGTACCCTAACCCTAACCCCTACCCTAACCCTAACACGTACCCTAATGCTAACCCGTACCCTAAACCGAGCCCTAACCCTCAAACTAACCCTAACCCTAACCCTAACCCATACCCTACGCCGTACCCGAACCCGTACCCGAACCCGAACCCTAAGCCATACCCTAACACTAACCCTAACCCTAACACTAACCCTAAGCTACCCTTGACTGCTTCTGCCTCCAATAGATTTCCTAAGCACTAGTGTTTTAAGGAACAGGTTAAAAAGTGAATCCTAATGTGATTTCAGGATAATGGGTGTGTTCCTTATCTTCTCCTAGTGTCTAAACTCTTCTCCATGGCTGGACCCCCAAATAATATTCCTTGACGTGCTAAGGGGTATCTAGAGAGTGGGATAGGTTTAATAACTACCCTAACCCTAACGCGTACCCTAACCCTAACACGTACCCTAATCCTAAACCGTACCCTAAACCGAGCCCTAACCCTCAAACTAACCCTAACCCTAACCCTAACCCATACCCTACGCCGTACCCGAACCCGTACCCTAAGCCTTACCCTAACAATAACCCTAACCCTAAACCTAAGCTACCCTTGACTGCTTCTGCCTCCAATAGATTTCCTAAGCACTAGTGTTTTAAGGAACAGGTTAAAAAGAGAATCCTAATGTGATTTCTTGATAATGGGTGTGTTCCTTATCTTCTCCTAGTGTCTCAACTCTTCTCCATGGCTGGACCCCCAAATAATATTCCTTGACGTGCTAAGGGGTATCTAGAGAGTGGGATAGGTTTAATAACTACCCTAACCCTAACGCGTACCCTAACCCTAACCCCTACCCTAACCCTAACACGTACCCTAATGCTAACCCGTACCCTAAACCGAGCCCTAACCCTCAAACTAACCCTAACCCTAACCCTAAACCATACCCTACGCCGTACCCGAACCCGTACCCGAACCCGAAACCTAAGCCGTACCCTAACACTAACCCTAACCCTAACCCTAACCCTAAGCTACCCTTGACTGCTTCTGCCTCCAATAGATTTCCTAAGCACTACTGTTTTAAGGAACAGGTTAAAAAGTGAATCCTAATGTGATTTCTTGATAATGGGTGTGTTCCTTATCTTCTCCTAGTGTCTAAACTCTTATCCATGGCTGGACCCCCAAATAATATTCCTTGACTTGCTAAGTGTTATCTAGAGAGTGGGATAGGTTTAATAACTACCCTAACCCTAACGCGTACCCTAACCATAACCCCTACCCTAACCCTAACACGTACCCTAATCCTAACCCGTACCCTAAACCGAGCCCTAACCCTCAAACTAACACTAACCCTAACCCATACCCTACGCCGTACCCGAACCCGTACCCGAACACGTACCCTAAGGCGTACCTTAACCCTAACCCTAACCCTAACCCTAACCCTAAGCTACCCTTGACTGCTTCTGCCTCCAATAGATTTCCTAAGCACTAGTGTTTTAAGGAACAGGTTAAAAAGAGAATCCTAATGTGATTTCTTGATAATGGGTGTGTTCCTTATCTTCTCCTAGTGTCTAAACTCTTCTCCATGGCTGGACCCCCAAATAATATTCCTTGACGTGCTGAGGGGTATCCAGGGAGTGGGATAGGTTTAATAACTACCCTAACCCTAACGCGTACCCTAACCCTAACCCCTAACCTAACCCTAACATGTACCCTAATCCTAACCCGTACCCTAAACCGAGCACTAACCCTCAAACTATCCCTAAACCTAACCCTAACCCATACCCTACGCCGTACCCGAACCCGTACCCGAACACGTACCCTAAGGCGTACCTTAACCCTAACCCTAACCCTAACCCTAACCCTAAGCTACACTTGACTGCTTCTGCCTCCAATAGATTTCCTAAGCACTAGTGTATTAAGGAACAGGTTAAAAAGAGAATCCTATTGTGATTTCAGGATAATGGGTGTGTTCCTTATCTTCTCCTAGTGTCTAAACTCTCCTCCATGGCTGGACCCCCAAATAATATTCCTTGACTTGCTAAGTGTTATCTAGAGAGTGGGATAGGTTTAATAACTACCCTAACCCTAACGCGTACCCTAACCCTAACCCCTACCCTAACCCTAACACGTACCCTAAACCGAGCTCTAACCCTCAAACTAACCCTAACCCTAACCCTAACCCATACCCTACGCCGTACCCGAACCCGTACCCGAACCCGTAACCGAACCCGTACCCTAAGCCGTACCCTAACCCTAAAACTAACCCTAAGCTACCCTTGACTGCTTCTGCCTCCAATAGATTTCCTAAGCACTAGTGTTTTAAGGAACAGGTTAAAAAGGGAATCCTAATGTGATTTCAGTTTAATGGGTGTGTTCCTTACCTTCTCCTAGTGTCTAAACTCTTCTCCATGGCTGGACCCCCAAATAATATTCCTTGACGTGCTAAGGGGTATCTAGAGAGTGGGATAGGTTTAATAACTACCCTAACCCTAACGCGTACCCTAACCCTAACCCCTACCCTAACTTTAACACGTACCCTAATCCTAACCCGTACCCTAAACCGAGCCCTAACCCTCAAACTAACCCTAACCCTAACCCTAACCCATACCCTACGCCGTACCCGAACCCGTACCCGAACCCGTACCCTAAGCCGTACCCTAACACTAACCCTAACCCTAACCCTAACCCTAAGCTACCCTTGACTGCTTCTGCCTCCAATAGATTTCCTAAGCACTAGTGTTTTAAGGAACACGTTAAAAAATGAATCCTAATGTGATTTCTTGATAATGGGTGTGTTCTTTATATTCTCCTAGTGTCTAAACTCTTCTCCATGGCTGGACACCCAAATAATATTCCTTGACGTGCTAAGGGGTATCTAGAGAGTGGGATAGGTTTAATAACTACCCTAACCCTAACGCGTACCCTAACCCTATCCCCTACCCTAATCCTAACACGTACCCTAATCCTAACCCGTACCCTAAACCGAGCCCTAACCCTCAAACTAACCCTAACACTAACCCATACCCTACGCCGTACCCGAACCCGTAACCTAACCCGTACCCTAACACTAACCCTAACCCTAACCCTAACCCTAACCCTAAGTTACCCTTGACTGCTTCTGCCTCCAATAGATTTCCTAAGCACTAGTGTTTTAAGGAACAGGTTAAAAAGAGAATCCTAATGTGATTTCTTGATAATGGGTGTGTTCCTTATCTTCTCCTAGTGTCTAAACTCTTCTCCCTGGCTGGACCCCCAAATAATATTCCTTGAGGTGCTAAGGGGTATCTAGAGAGTGGGATAGGTTTAATAACTAACCTAACCCTAACACGTACCCTAACCCTAACCCCTACCCTAACTTTAACACGTACCCTAATCCTAACCCGTACCCTAAACCGAGCCCTAACCCTCAAACTAACCCTAACCCTAACCCTAACACATACCCTACGCCGTACCCGAACCCGTACCCGAACCCGTACCTTAAGCCGTACCCTAACACTAACCCTAACCCTAACCCTAACCCTAAGCTACCCTTGACTGCTTCTGCCTCCAATAGATTTCCTAAGCACTAGTGTTTTAAGGAATAGGTTAAAAAGTGAATCCTAATGTGATTTCTTGATAATGGGTGTGTTCCTTATCTTCTCCTAGTGTCTAAACTCTTCTCCATGGCTGGACCCCCAAATAATATTCCTTGACGTGCTAAGGGGTATCTAGAGAGTGGGATAGGTTTAATAACAACCCTAACCCTAACGCGTACCCTAACCCTATCCCCTACCCTAATCCTAACAGGTACCCTAATCCTAACCCGTACCCTAAACCGAGCCCTAACCCTCAAATTAACCCTAACCCTAACCCTAACCCATACCCTACGCCGTACCCGAACCCGTACCCTAAGCGGTACCCTAAAGCTAACCCTAACCCTAACCCTAACCCTAACCCTAAGCTACCCTTGAGTGCTTCTGCCTCCAATAGATTTCCTAAGCACTAGTGTTTTAAGGAACAGGTTAAAAAGAGAATCCTAATGTGATTTCTTGATAATGGGTGTGTTCCTTATCTTCTCCTAGTGTCTAAACTCTTCTCCCTGTCTGGACCCCCAAATAATATTCCTTGACGTGCTAAGGGGTATCTAGAGAGTGGGATAGGTTTAATAACTACCCTAACCCTAACGCGTACCCTAACCCTAACGCGTACCCTAACCCTAACCCCTACCCTAACCTTAACACGTACCCTAATCCTAACCCGTACCCTAAACCGAGCCCTAACCCTCAAACTAACCCTAACCCTAACCCTAACCCATACCCTATGCCGTACCCGAACACGTACCCTAAGCCTTACCCTAACAATAACCCTAACCCTAACCCTAAGCTACCCTTGACTGCTTCTGCCTGCAATAGATTTCCTAAGCACTCATGTTTTAAGGAACAGGTTAAAAAGAGAATCCTAATGTGATTTTTGATAATGGGTGTGTTCCTTATCTTCTCCTAGTGTCTAAACTCTTCTCCATGGCTGGACCCCCAAATAATATACCTTGACGTGCTAAGGGGTATCTAGAGAGTGGGGTAGGTTTAATAACTACCCTAACCCTAACGCGTACCCTAACCCTAACCCCTACCCTAACCCTAACACGTACCCTAAACCGAACCCTAACCCTCAAACTTACCCTAACCCTAACCCTAACCCATACCCTACGCCGTACCCGAACCCGTACCCGAAACCGTACCCGAACCCGTACCCTAAGCCGTACCCTAACCCTAACCCTAACCCTAAGCTACCCTTGACTGCTTCTGCCTCCAATAGATTTCCTAAGCACTAGTGTTTTAAGGAACAGGTTAAAAAGGGAATCCTAATGTGATTTCTTGATAATGGGTGTGTTCCTTATCTTCTCCTAGTGTCTAAACTCTTCTCCATGGCTGGACCCCCAAATAATATTCCTTGACGTGCTAAGGGGTATCTAGAGAGTGGGATAGGTTTAATAACTACCCTAACCCTAACACGAACCCTAATCCTAACGCGTACCCTAAACCGAGCCCTAACCCTCAAACTAACCCTAACCCTAACCCTAACCCATACCCTACGCCGTACCCGAACACGTACCCGAACCCGCACCCTAAGGCGTACCTTAAACCTAACCCTAACCCTAACCCTAACCCTAAGCTACCCTTGAGTGCTTCTGCCTCCAATAGATTTCCTAAGCACTACTGTTTTAAGGAACAGGTTAAAAAGAGAATCCTAATGTGATTTCTTGATAATGGGTGTGTTCCTTATCTTCTCCTAGTGTCTAAACTCTTCTCCCTGTCTGGACCCCCAAATAATATTCCTTGACGTGCTAAGGGGTATCTAGAGAGTGGGATAGGTTTAATAACTACCCTAACCCTAACGCGTATCCTAACCCTAACGCGTACCCTAACCCTAACCCTAACCCTAACCCTAACCCTACCCTAACACTAATGCATACCCTAACCCTAACACGTACACTAATCCTAACCCGTAACCTAAACCGACCCCTAACCCTCAAACTAACCCTAACCCTAACCCTAACCCATACCCTACGCCGTACCCGAACCCGTACCCGAACCCGTACCCTAAGCCGTACCCTAACCCTAACCCTAACCCTAACCCTAACCCTAAGCTACCCTTGACTGCTTCTGCCTCCAATAGATTTCCTAAGCACTAGTGTACTAAGGAACAGGTTAAAAAGAGAATCCTAATGTGATTTCAGGATAATGGGTGTGTACCTTATATTCTCCTAGTGTCTAAACTCTTCTCCATGGCTGGACACCCAAATAATATTCCTTGTCGTGCTAAGGGGTATCTAGAGAGTGGGATAGGTTTAATAACTACCCTAACCCTAACGCGTACCCTAACCCTAACCCCTACCCTAACCCTAACACGAACCCTAATCCTAACCCGTACCCTAAACCGAGACCTAACCTTCAAACTAACCCTAACCCTAACCCTAACCCATACCCTACGCCGTACACGAACCCGTACCCGAACCCGTACCCTAAGCCGTACCCTAACCCTAACCCTAACCGTAACCCTAACCCTAAACTACCCTTGACTGCTTCTGCCTCCAATAGATTTCCTAAGCACTAGTGTTTTAAGGAACAGGTTAAAAAGAGAATCCTAATGTGATTTCTTGATAATGCGTGTGTTCCTTATATTCTCCTACTGTCTAAACTCTTCTCCATGGCTGGACCCGCAAATAATATTCCTTGACGTGCTAAGCGGTATCTAGGGAGTGGGATAGGTTTAATAACTACCCTAACCCTAACGCGTACCCTAACCCTAACCCCTACCCTAACCCTAACACGTACCCTAATCCTAACCCGTACCCTAAACCGAGCCCTAACCCTCAAACTAACCCTAACCCTAACCCTAAAACATACCCTATGCCGTACCCGAACCCGTACCCTAAGCCTTACCCTAACAATAACCCTAACCCTAACCCTAAGCTACCCTTGACTGCTTCTGCCTCCAATAGATTTCCTAAGCACTAGTGTTTTAAGGAACAGGTTAAAAAGAGAATCCTAATGTGATTTCTTGATAATGGGTGTGTTCCTTATCTTCTCCTAGTGTCTAAACTCTTCTCCATGGCTGGACCCCCAAATATTATTCCTTGACGTGCTAAGGGGTATCTAGAGAGTGGGATGGGTTTAATAACTACCCTAACCCTAACGCGTACCCTAACCCTAACCTCTACCCTAACCCTAACACGTACACTAATCCTAACCCGTACCCTAAACCGAGCCCTAACCCTCAAACTAACCCTAACACTAAACCTAACCCATACCCTACGCCGTACCCGAACGCGTACCCGAACCCGTACCCTAAGCCGTACCCTAACCCTAACCCTAAACCTAACCCTAAGCTACCCTTGACTGCTTCTGCCTCCAATAGATTTCCTAAGCACTAGTGTATTAAGGAACAGGTTAAAAAGAGAATCCTAATGTGATTTCAGGATAATGGGTGTGTTCCTTATCTTCTCCTAGTGTCTAAACTCTTCTCCATGGCTGGACACCCAAATAATATTCCTTGACGTGCTAAGGGGTATCTAGAGAGTGGGATAGGTTTAATAACTACCCTAACCCTAACGCGTACCCTAACCCTAACCCCTACCCTAACCCTAACACGAACCCTAATCCTAACCCGTACCCTAAACCGAGCCCTAACCTTCAAACTAACCCTAACCCTAACCCTAACCCATACCCTACGCCGTACACGAACCCGTACCCGAACCCGTACCCTAAGCCGTACCCTAAACTTAACCCTAACCCTAGCCCTAACCCTAAGCTACACTTGACTGCTTCTGCCTCCAATAGATTTCCTAAGCACTAGTGTTTTAAGGAACAGGTTAAAAAGAGAATCCTAATGTGATTTCTTGATAATGGGTGTGTTCCTTATCTTCTCCTAGTGTCTAAACTCTTCTCCATGGCTGGACCCCCAAATAATATTCCTTGACGTGCTAAGGGGTATCTAGAGAGTGGGATAGGTTTAATAACTACCCTAAACCTAACACGTACCCTAACCCTAACACGTACCCTAATCCTAACCCGTACCCTAAACCGAGCCCTAACCCTCAAATTAACCCTAACCTTAACCCGAACCCATATCCTACGCCGTACCCGAAACCGTACCCTAAGCGGTACCCTAAAGCTAACCCTAACCCTAACCCTAACCCTATCCCTAAGCTACCCTTGACTGCTTCTGCCTCCAATAGATTTCCTAAGCACTAGTGTTTTAAGGAACAGGTTAAAAAGAGAATCCTAATGTGATTTCTTGATAATGGGTGTGTTCCTTATCTTCTCCTAGTGTCTAAACTCTTCTCCCTGGCTGGACCCCAAATAATATTCCTTGACGTGATAAGGGGTATCTAGAGAGTGGGATAGGTTTAATAACTACCCTAACCCTAACGCGTACCCTAACCCTAACCCCTAACCTAACCCTAACATGTACCCTAATCCTAATCTGTACCCTAAACCGAGCACTAACCCTCAAACTATCCGTAACCCTAACCCTAACCCATACCCTACGCCGTACCCGATCCCGTACCCGAACCCGTAACCTAAGCCGTACCCTAACCCTAACCCTAACCCTAACCCTAACCCTAAGCTACCCTTGACTGCTTCTGCCTCCAATAGATTTCCTAAGCACTAGTGTTTTAAGGAACAGGTTAAAAAGAGAATCCTATTGTGATTTCAGGATAATGGGTGTGTTCCTTATCTTCTCCTAGTGTCTAAACTCTTCTCCATGGCTGGACCCCCAAATAATATTCCTTGACGTGCTAAGGGGTATCTAGAGAGTGGGATAGGTTTAATAACTACCCTAACCCTAACGCGTACCCTAACCCTAACACGTACCCTAATCCTAAACCGTACCCTAAACCGAGCTCTAACCCTCAAACTAACCCTAACCCTAACCCTAACCCATACCCTACGCCGTACCCGAACCCGTACCCTAAGCCTTACCCTAACAATAACCCTAACCCTAAACCTAAGCTACCCTTGACTGCTTCTGCCTCCAATAGATTTCCTAAGCACTAGTGTTTTAAGGAACAGGTTAAAAAGAGAATCCTAATGTGATTTCTTGATAATGGGTGTGTTCCTTATCTTCTCCTAGTGTCTAAACTCTTCTCCATGGCTGGACCCCCAAATAATATTCCTTGACGTGCTAAGGGGTATCTAGAGAGTGGGATAGGTTTAATAACTACCCTAACCCTAACGCGTACCCTAACCCTAACCCCTACCCTAACCCTAACACGTACCCTAATGCTAACCCGTACCCTAAACCGAGCCCTAACCCTCAAACTAACCCTAACCCTAACCCTAAACCATACCCGACGCCGTACCCGAACCCGTACCCGAACCCGAAACCTAAGCCGTACCCTAACACTAACCCTAACCCTAACCCTAACCCTAAGCTACCCTTGACTGCTTCTGCCTCCAATAGATTTCCTAAGCACTAGTGTTTTAAGGAACAGGTTAAAAAGAGAATCCTAATGTGATTTCTTGATAATGGGTGTGTTCCTTATCTTCTCCTAGTGTCTAAACTCTTCTCCATGGCTGGACCCCCAAATAATATTCCTTGACGTGCTAAGGGGTATCTAGAGAGTGGGATAGGTTTAATAACTACCCTAACCCTAACGCGTACCCTAACCCTAACCCCTACCCTAACCCTAACACGTACCCTAATGCTAACCCGTACCCTAAACCGAGCCCTAACCCTCAAACTAACCCTAACCCTAACCCTAACCCATACCCTACGCCGTACCCGAACCCGTACCCGAACCCGAACCCTAAGCCATACCCTAACACTAACCCTAACCCTAACACTAACCCTAAGCTACCCTTGACTGCTTCTGCCTCCAATAGATTTCCTAAGCACTAGTGTTTTAAGGAACAGGTTAAAAATTGAATCCTAATGTGATTTCAGGATAATGGGTGTGTTCCTTATCTTCTCCTAGTGTCTAAACTCTTCTCCATGGCTGGACCCCCAAATAATATTCCTTGACGTGCTAAGGGGTATCTAGAGAGTGGGATAGGTTTAATAACTACCCTAACCCTAACGCGTACCCTAACCCTAACACGTACCCTAATCCTAAACCGTACCCTAAACCGAGCCCTAACCCTCAAACTAACCCTAACCCTAACCCTAACCCATACCCTACGCCGTACCCGAACCCGTACCCTAAGCCTTACCCTAACAATAACCCTAACCCTAAACCTAAGCTACCCTTGACTGCTTCTGCCTCCAATAGATTTCCTAAGCACTAGTGTTTTAAGGAACAGGTTAAAAAGAGAATCCTAATGTGATTTCTTGATAATGGGTGTGTTCCTTATCTTCTCCTAGTGTCTCAACTCTTCTCCATGGCTGGACCCCCAAATAATATTCCTTGACGTGCTAAGGGGTATCTAGAGAGTGGGATAGGTTTAATAACTACCCTAACCCTAACGCGTACCCTAACCCTAACCCCTACCCTAACCCTAACACGTACCCTAATGCTAACCCGTACCCTAAACCGAGCCCTAACCCTCAAACTAACCCTAACCCTAACCCTAAACCATACCCTACGCCGTACCCGAACCCGTACCCGAACCCGAAACCTAAGCCGTACCCTAACACTAACCCTAACCCTAACCCTAACCCTAAGCTACCCTTGACTGCTTCTGCCTCCAATAGATTTCCTAACCACTAGTGTTTTAAGGAACAGGTTAAAAAGTGAATCCTAATGTGATTTCTTGATAATGGGTGTGTTCCTTATCTTCTCCTAGTGTCTAAACTCTTATCCATGGCTGGACCCCCAAATAATATTCCTTGACTTGCTAAGTGTTATCTAGAGAGTGGGATAGGTTTAATAACTACCCTAACCCTAACGCGTACCCTAACCATAACCCCTACCCTAACCCTAACACGTACCCTAATCCTAACCCGTACCCTAAACCGAGCCCTAACCCTCAAACTAACACTAACCCTAACCCATACCCTACGCCGTACCCGAACCCGTACCCGAACACGTACCCTAAGGCGTACCTTAACCCTAACCCTAACCCTAACCCTAACCCTAAGCTACCCTTGACTGCTTCTGCCTCCAATAGATTTCCTAAGCACTAGTGTTTTAAGGAACAGGTTAAAAAGAGAATCCTAATGTGATTTCTTGATAATGGGTGTGTTCCTTATCTTCTCCTAGTGTCTAAACTCTTCTCCATGGCTGGACCCCCAAATAATATTCCTTGACGTGCTGAGGGGTATCCAGGGAGTGGGATAGGTTTAATAACTACCCTAACCCTAACGCGTACCCTAACCCTAACCCCTAACCTAACCCTAACATGTACCCTAATCCTAACCCGTACCCTAAACCGAGCACTAACCCTCAAACTATCCCTAAACCTAACCCTAACCCATACCCTACGCCGTACCCGAACCCGTACCCGAACACGTACCCTAAGGCGTACCTTAACCCTAACCCTAACCCTAACCCTAACCCTAAGCTACCCTTGACTGCTTCTGCCTCCAATAGATTTCCTAAGCACTAGTGTATTAAGGAACAGGTTAAAAAGAGAATCCTATTGTGATTTCAGGATAATGGGTGTGTTCCTTATCTTCTCCTAGTGTCTAAACTCTCCTCCATGGCTGGACCCCCAAATAATATTCCTTGACTTGCTAAGTGTTATCTAGAGAGTGGGATAGGTTTAATAACTACCCTAACCCTAACGCGTACCCTAACCCTAACCCCTACCCTAACCCTAACACGTACCCTAAACCGAGCTCTAACCCTCAAACTAACCCTAACCCTAACCCTAACCCATACCCTACGCCGTACCCGAACCCGTACCCGAACCCGTAACCGAACCCGTACCCTAAGCCGTACCCTAACCCTAAAACTAACCCTAAGCTACCCTTGACTGCTTCTGCCTCCAATAGATTTCCTAAGCACTAGTGTTTTAAGGAACAGGTTAAAAAGGGAATCCTAATGTGATTTCAGTTTAATGGGTGTGTTCCTTACCTTCTCCTAGTGTCTAAACTCTTCTCCATGGCTGGACCCCCAAATAATATTCCTTGACGTGCTAAGGGGTATCTAGAGAGTGGGATAGGTTTAATAACTACCCTAACCCTAACGCGTACCCTAACCCTAACCCCTACCCTAACTTTAACACGTACCCTAATCCTAACCCGTACCCTAAACCGAGCCCTAACCCTCAAACTAACCCTAACCCTAACCCTAACCCATACCCTACGCCGTACCCGAACCCGTACCCGAACCCGTACCCTAAGCCGTACCCTAACACTAACCCTAACCCTAACCCTAACCCTAAGCTACCCTTGACTGCTTCTGCCTCCAATAGATTTCCTAAGCACTAGTGTTTTAAGGAACACGTTAAAAAATGAATCCTAATGTGATTTCTTGATAATGGGTGTGTTCTTTATATTCTCCTAGTGTCTAAACTCTTCTCCATGGCTGGACACCCAAATAATATTCCTTGACGTGCTAAGGGGTATCTAGAGAGTGGGATAGGTTTAATAACTACCCTAACCCTAACGCGTACCCTAACCCTATCCCCTACCCTAATCCTAACACGTACCCTAATCCTAACCCGTACCCTAAACCGAGCCCTAACCCTCAAACTAACCCTAACCCTAACCCATACCCTACGCCGTACCCGAACCCGTAACCTAACCCGTACCCTAACACTAACCCTAACCCTAACCCTAACCCTAACCCTAAGTTACCCTTGACTGCTTCTGCCTCCAATAGATTTCCTAAGCACTAGTGTTTTAAGGAACAGGTTAAAAAGAGAATCCTAATGTGATTTCTTGATAATTGGTGTGTTCCTTATCTTCTCCTAGTGTCTAAACTCTTCTCCATGGCTGGACCCCCAAATAATATTCCTTGACGTGCTAAGGGGTATCTAGAGAGTGGGATAGGTTTAATAACTACCCTAACCCTAACGCGTACCCTAACCCTAACACGTACCCTAATCCTAACCCGTACCCTAAACCGAGCCCTAAACCTCAAATTAACCCTAACCCTAACCCTAACCCATACCCTACGCCGTACCCGAACCCGTACCCTAAGCGGTACCCTAAAGCTAACCCTAACCCTAACCCTAACCCTAACCCTAAGCTACCCTTGACTGCTTCTGCCTCCAATAGATTTCCTAAGCACTAGTGTTTTAAGGAACAGGTTAAAAAGAGAATCCTAATGTGATTTCAGGATAATGGGTGTGTTCCTTATCTTCTCCTAGTGTCTAAACTCTTCTCCATGGCTGGACACCCAAATAATATTCCTTGACGTGCTAAGGGGTATCTAGAGAGTGGGATAGGTTTAATAACTACCCTAACCCTAACGCGTACCCTAACCCTAACCCCTAAGCTAACCCTAACATGTACCCTAATCCTAACCCGTACCCTAAACCGAGCACTAACCCTCAAACTATCCCTAACCCTAACCCTAACCCATACCCTACGCCGTACCCGAACCCGTACCCGAAACCGTACCCTAAGCCGTACCCTAACCCTAACCCTAACACTAACCCTAAGCTACCCTTGACTGCTTCTGCCTCCAATAGATTTCCTAAGCAATAGTGTATTAAGGAACAGGTTAAAAAGAGAATCCTATTGTGATTTCAGGATAATGGGTGTGTTCCTTATCTTCTCCTAGTGTCTAAACTCTTCTCCATGGCTGGACCCCCAAATAATATTCCTTGACGTGCTAAGGGGTATCTAGAGAGTGGGATAGGTTTAATAACTACCCTAACCCTAACGCGTACCCTAACCCTAACCTCTACCCTAACCCTAACACGTACACTAATCCTAACACGTACCCTAAGCTACCCTTGACTGCTTCTGCCTCCAATAGATTTCCTAAGCACTAGTGTATTAAGGAACAGGTTAAAAAGAGAATCCTAATGTGATTTCTTGATAATGGGTGTGTTCCTTATCTTCTCCTAGTGTCTAAACTCTTCTCCCTGTCTGGACCCCCAAATAATATTCCTTGACGTGCTAAGGGGTATCTAGAGAGTGGGATAGGTTTAATAACTACCCTAACCCTAACGCGTACCCTAACCCTAACACGTACCCTAATCCTAAACCGTCCCCTAAACCGAGCCCTAACCCTCAAACTAACCCTAACCCTAACCCTAACCCATACCCTACGCCGTACCCGAACCCGTACCCTAAGCCTTACCCTAACAATAACCCTAACCCTAACCCTAAGCTACCCTTGACTGCTTCTGCCTCCAATAGATTTCCTAAGCACTAGTGTTTTAAGGAACAGGTTAAAAAGAGAATCCTAATGTGATTTCAGGATAATGGGTGTGTTCCTTATTTCTCCTAGTGTCTAAACTCTTCTCCATTGCTGGACCCCCAAATAATATTCCTTGACGTGCTAAGGGGTATCTAGAGAGTAGGATAGGTTTAATAACTACCCTAACCCTAACGCGTACCCTAACCCTAACCCCTACCCTAACCCTAACACGAACCCTAATCCTAACCCGTACCCTAAACCGAGCCCTAACCCTCAAATTAACCCTAACCCTAAACCTAACCCATACCCTACGCCGTACCCGAACCCGTACCCGAACCCGTACCCTAAGCCGTACCCTAACCCTAACCCTAACCCTAACCCTAAGCTACCCTTGACTGCTTCTGCCTCCAATAGATTTCCTAAGCACTAGTGTTTTAAGGAACAGGTTAAAAAGAGAATCCTAATGTGATTTCTTGATAATGGGTGTGTTCCTTATCTTCTCCTAGTGTCTAAACTCTTCTCCATGGCTGGACACCCAAATAATATTCCTTGACGTGCTAAGGGGTATCTAGGGAGTGGGATAGGTTTAATAACTACCCTAACCCTAACGCGTACCCTAACCGTAACCCCTACCCTAACCCTAACACGTACCCTAATCCTAACCCGTACCCTAACCCGAGACCTAACCCTCAAACTAACACTAACCCTAACCCTAACCCATACCCTACGCCGTACCCGAACCCGTAACCTAACCCGTACCCTAACACTAACCCTAACCCTAACCCTAAGCTACCCTTGACTGCTTCTGCCTCCAATAGATTTCCTAAGCACTAGTGTTTTAAGGAACAGGTTAAAAAGAGAATCCTAATGTGATTTCTTGATAATGGGTGTGTTCCTTATCTTCTCCTAGTGTCTAAATTCTTCTCCATGGCTGGACCCCCAAATAATATTCCTTGACGTGCTAAGGGGTATCTAGAGAGTGGGATAGGTTTAATAACTACCCTAACCCTAACGCGTACCCTAACCCTAACACGTACCCTAATCCTAAACCGTACCCTAAACCGAGCCCTAACCCTCAAACTAACACTAAGCCTAACCCTAACCCATACCCTACGCCGTACCCGAACCCGTACCCTAAGCCTTACCCTAACAATAACCCTAACCCTAACCCTAAGCTACCCTTGACTGCTTCTGCCTCCAATAGATTTCCTAAGCACTAGTGTTTTAAGGAACAGGTTAAAAAGAGAATCCTAATGTGATTTCTTGATAATGGGTGTGTTCCTTATCTTCTCCTAGTGTCTAAACTCTTCTCCATGGCTGGACCCCCAAATAATATTCCTTGACGTGCTAAGGGGTATCTAGAGAGTGGGATAGGTTTAATAACTACCCTAACCCTAACGCGTACCCTAACCCTAACACGTACCCTAATCCTAACCCGTACCCTAAACCGAGCCCTAACCCTCAAATTAACCGTAACCCTAACCCTAACCCATACCCTACGCCGTACCCGAACCCGTACCCTAAGCGGTACCCTAAAGCTAACCCTAACCCTAACCCTAACCCTAACCCTAACCCTAAGCTACCCTTGACTGCTTCTGCCTCCAATAGATTTCCTAAGCACTAGTGTTTTAAGGAACAGGTTAAAAAGTGAATCCTAATGTGATTTCTTGATAATGGGTGTGTTCCTTATCTTCTCCTAGTGTCTAAACTCTTCTCCATGGCTGGACACCCAAATAATATTCCTTGACTTACTAAGTGTTATCTAGAGAGTGGGATAGGTTTAATAACTACCCTAACCCTAACGCGTACCCTAACCCTAACCCCTACCCTAACCCTAACATGTACCCTAATCCTAACCCGTACCCTAAACCGAGCCCTAACCCTCAAACTAACCCTAACCCTAACCCTAACCCATACCCTACGCCGTACCCGAACACGTACCCGAACCCGTACCCTAAGGCGTACCTTAACCCTAACCCTAACCCTAACCCTAACCCTAAGCTACCCTTGAGTGCTTCTGCCTCCAATAGATTTCCTAAGCACTAGTGTTTTAAGGAACAGGTTAAAAAGAGAATCCTAATGTGATTTCTTGATAATGGGTGTGTTCCTTATCTTCTCCTAGTGTCTAAACTCTTCTCCCTGTCTGGACCCCCAAATAATATTCCTTGACGTGCTAAGGGGTATCTAGAGAGTGGGATAGGTTTAATAACTACCCTAACCCTAACGCGTACCCTAACCCTAACGCGTACCCTAACCCTAACCCCTACCCTAACCTTAACACGTACCCTAATCCTAACCCGTACCCTAAACCGAGCCCTAACCCTCAAACTAACCCTAACCCTAACCCTAACCCATACCCTACACCGTACCCGAACCCGTACCCGAACCCGTACCCTAAGCCGTACCCTAACCCTAACCCTAACCCTAAGCTACCCTTGACTGCTTCTGCCTCCAATAGATTTCCTAAGCACTAGTGTTTTAAGGAACAGGTTAAAAAGGGAATCCTAATGTGATTTCTTGATAATGGGTGTGTTCCTTATCTTCTCCTAGTGTCTAAACTCTTCTCCATGGCTGGACCCCCAAATAATATTCCTTGACGTGCTAAGGGGTATCTAGAGAGTGGGATAGGTTTAATAACTACCCTAACCCTAACACGAACCCTAATCCTAACCCGTACCCTAAACCGAGCCCTAACCTTCAAACTAACCCTAACCCTAACCCTAACCCATACCCTACGCCGTACACGAACCCGTACCCAAACCCGTACCCTAAGCCGTAACCTAACCCTAACCCTAATCCTAACCCTAAGCTACCCTTGACTGCTTCTGCCTCCAATAGATTTCCTAAGCACTAGTGTTTTAAGGAACAGGTTAAAAAGAGAATCCTAATGTGATTTCTTGATAATGGGTGTGTTCCTTATCTTCTCCTAGTGTCTAAACTCTTCTCCCTGGCTGGACCCCCAAATAATATTCCTTGACGTGCTAAGGGGTATCTAGAGAGTGGGATAGGTTTAATAACTACCCTAACCCTAACGCGTACCCTAACCCTAACCCCTACCCTAACCTTAACACGTACCCTAATCCTAACCCGTACCCTAAACCGAGCCCTAACCCTCAAACTAACCCTAACCCTAACCCTAAACCATACCCTACGCCGTACACGAACCAGTACACGAACCCGTACCCTAAGCCGTACCCTAACACTAACCCTAACCCTAACCCTAACCCTAAGCTACCCTTGACTGCTTCTGCCTCCAATAGATTTCCTAAGCACTAGTGTTTTAAGGAACAGGTTAAAAAGAGAATCCTAATGCGATTTCTTGATAATGGGTGTGTTCCTTATCTTCTCCTAGTGTCTAAACTCTTCTCCCTGGCCCGACCCCCAAATAATATTCCTTGACGTGCTAAGGGGTATCTAGAGAGTGGGATAGGTTTAATAACTACCCTAACCCTAACGCGTACCCTAACCCTAACCCCTACCCTAACCTTAACACGTACCCTAATCCTAACCCGTACCGTAAACCGAGCCCTAACCCTCAAACTAACCCTAACCCTAACCCTAAACCATACCCTACGCCGTACACGAACCAGTACACGAACCCGTACCCTAAGCCGTACCCTAACACTAACCCCAACCCTAACCCTAACCCTAACCCTAACCCTAAGCTACCCTTGACTGCTTCTGCCTCCAATAGATTTCCTAGGCACTAGTGTTTTAAGGAACAGGTTAAAAAGAGAATCCTAATGTGATTTCTTGATAATGGGTGTGTTCCTTATCTTCTCCTAGTGTCTAAACTCTTCTCCCTGGCTGGACCCCCAAATAATATTCCTTGAGGTGCTAAGGGGTATCTAGAGAGTGGGATAGGTTTAATAACTACCCTAACCCTAACGCGTACCCTAACCCTAACCCCTACCCTAACTTTAACACGTACCCTAATCCTAACCCGTACCCTAAACCGAGCCCTAACCCTCAAACTAACCCTAACCCTAACCCTAACACATACCCTACGCCGTACCCGAACCCGTACCCGAACCCGTACCCTAAGCCGTACCCTAACACTAACCCTAACCCTAACCCTAACCCTAAGCTACCCTTGACTGCTTCTGCCTCCAATAGATTTCCTAAGCACTAGTGTTTTAAGGAATAGGTTAAAAAGTTAATCCTAATGTGATTTCTTGATAATGGGTGTGTTCCTTATATTCTCCTAGTGTCTAAACTCTTCTCCATGGCTGGACCCCCAAATAATATTCCTTGACGTGCTAAGGGGTATCTAGAGAGTGGGATAGGTTTAATAACAACCCTAACCCTAACGCGTACCCTAACCCTATCCCCTACCCTAATCCTAACACGTACCCTAATCCTAACCCGTACCCTAAACCGAGCCCTAACCCTCAAATTAACCCTAACCCTAACCCTAACCCATACCCTACGCCGTACCCGAACCCGTACCCTAAGCGGTACCCTAAAGCTAACCCTAACCCTAACCCTAACCCTAACCCTAAGCTACCCTTGACTGCTTCTGCCTGCAATAGATTTCCTAAGCACTCATGTTTTAAGGAACAGGTTAAAAAGAGAATCCTAATGTGATTCTTGATAATGGGTGTGTTCCTTATCTTCTCCTAGTGTCTAAACTCTTCTCCATGGCTGGACCCCCAAATAATATACCTTGACGTGCTAAGGGGTATCTAGAGAGGGGGGTAGGTTTAATAACTACCCTAACCCTAACGCGTACCCTAACCCTAACCCCTACCCTAACCCTAACACGTACCCTAAACTGAACCCTAACCCTCAAACTTACCCTAACCCTAACCCTAACCCATACCCTACGCCGTACCCGAACCCGTACCCGAACCCGTACCCGAACCCGTATTCTAAGCCGTACCCTAACCCTAACCCTAACCCTAAGCTACCCTTGAATGCTTCTGCCTCCAATAGATTTCCTAAGCACTAGTGTTTTAAGGAACAGGTTAAAAAGGGAATCCTAATGTGATTTCTTGATAATGGGTGTGTTCCTTATCTTCTCCTAGTGTCTAAACTCTTCTCCATGGCTGGACCCCCAAATAATATTCCTTGACGTGCTAAGGGGTATCTAGAGAGTGGGATAGGTTTAATAACTACCCTAACCCTAACACGAACCCTAATCCTAACGCGTACCCTAAACCGAGCCCTAACCCTCAAACTAACCCTAACCCTAACCCTAACCCATACCCTACGCCGTACCCGAACACGTACCCGAACCCGCACCCTAAGGCGTACCTTAACCCTAACCCTAACCCTAACCCTAACCCTAAGCTACCCTTGAGTGCTTCTGCCTCCAATAGATTTCCTAAGCACTAGTGTTTTAAGGAACAGGTTAAAAAGAGAATCCTAATGTGATTTCTTGATAATGGGTGTGTTCCTTATCTTCTCCTAGTGTCTAAACTCTTCTCCCTGTCTGGACCCCCAAATAATATTCCTTGACGTGCTAAGGGGTATCTAGAGAGTGGGATATGTTTAAAAACTACCCTAACCCTAACGCGTACCCTAACCCTAACGCGTACCCTAACCCTAACCCCTACCCTAACCTTAACACGTACCCTAATCCTAACCCGTACCCTAAACCGAGCCCTAACCCTCAAACTAACCCTAACCCTAACCCTAACCCATACCCTACACCGTACCCGAACCCGTACCCGAACCCGTACCCTAAGCCGTACCCTAACCCTAACCCTAACCCTAAGCTACCCTTGACTGCTTCTGCCTCCAATAGATTTCCTAAGCACTAGTGTTTTAAGGAACAGGTTAAAAAGGGAATCCTAATGTGATTTCTTGATAATGGGTGTGTTCCTTATCTTCTCCTAGTGTCTAAACTCTTCTCCATGGCTGGACCCCCAAATAATATTCCTTGACGTGCTAAGGGGTATCTAGAGAGTGGGATAGGTTTAATAACTACCCTAAACCTAACACGAACCCTAATCCTTACCCGTACCCTAAACCGAGCCCTAACCTTCAAACTAACCCTAACCCTAACCCTAACCCATACCCTACGCCGTACACGAACCCGTACCCAAACCCGTACCCTAAGCCGTAACCTAACCCTAACCCAATCCTAACCCTAAGCTACCCTTGACTGCTTCTGCCTCCAATAGATTTCCTAAGCACTAGTGTTTTAAGGAACAGGTTAAAAAGAGAATCCTAATGTGATTTCTTGATAATGGGTGTGTTCCTTATCTTCTCCTAGTGTCTAAACTCTTCTCCCTGGCTGGACCCCCAAATAATATTCCTTGACGTGCTAAGGGGTATCTAGAGAGTGGGATAGGTTTAATAACTACCCTAACCCTAACGCGTACCCTAACCCTAACCCCTACCCTAACCTTAACACGTACCCTAATCCTAACCCGTACCCTAAACCGAGCCCTAACCCTCAAACTAACCCTAACCCTAACCCTAAACCATACCCTACGCCGTACACGAACCAGTACACGAACCCGTACCCTAAGCCGTACCCTAACACTAACCCTAACCCTAACCCTAACCCTAACCCTAAGCTACCCTTGACTGCTTCTGCCTCCAATAGATTTCCTAAGCACTAGTGTTTTAAGGAACAGGTTAAAAAGAGAATCCTAATGCGATTTCTTGATAATGGGTGTGTTCCTTATCTTCTCCTAGTGTCTAAACTCTTCTCCCTGGCCCGACCCCCAAATAATATTCCTTGACGTGCTAAGGGGTATCTAGAGAGTGGGATAGGTTTAATAACTACCCTAACCCTAACGCGTACCCTAACCCTAACCCCTACCCTAACTTTAACACGTACCCTAATCCTAACCCGTACCGTAAACCGAGCCCTAACCCTCAAACTAACCCTAACCCTAACCCTAAACCATACCCTACGCCGTACACGAACCAGTACACGAACCCGTACCCTAAGCCGTACCCTAACACTAACCCCAACCCTAACCCTAACCCTAACCCTAAGCTACCCTTGACTGCTTCTGCCTCCAATAGATTTCCTAAGCACTAGTGTTTTAAGGAACAGGTTAAAAAGAGAATCCTAATGTGATTTCTTGATAATGGGTGTGTTCCTTATCTTCTCCTAGTGTCTAAACTCTTCTCCCTGGCTGGACCCCCAAATAATATTCCTTGAGGTGCTAAGGGGCATCTAGAGAGTGGGATAGGTTTAATAACTACCCTAACCCTAACGCGTACCCTAACCCTAACCCCTACCCTAACTTTAACACGTACCCTAATCCTAACCCGTACCCTAAACCGAGCCCTAACCCTCAAACTAACCCTAACCCTAACCCTAACCCATACCCTACGCCGTACCCGAACCCGTACCCGAACCCTAAGCCGTACCCTAACACTAACCCTAAACCTAACCCTAACCCTAAGCTACCCTTGACTGCTTCTGCCTCCAATAGATTTCCTAAGCACTAGTGTTTTAAGGAATAGGTTAAAAAGTGAAACCTAATGTGATTTCTTGATAATGGGTGTGTTCCTTATATTCTCCTAGTGTCTAAACTCTTCTCCATGGCTGGACACCCAAATAAAATTCCTTGACGTGCTAAGGGGTATCTAGAGAGTGCGATAGGTTTAATAACAACCCTAACCCTAACGCGTACCCTAACCCTATCCCCTACCCTAATCCTAACAGGTACACTAATCCTAACCCGTACCCTAAACCGAGCCCTAACCCTCAAATTAACCCTAACCCTAACCCTAACCCATACCCTACGCCGTACCCGAACCCGTACCCTAAGCGGTACCCTAAAGCTAACCCTAACCCTAACCCTAACCCTAACCCTAAGCTACCCTTGAGTGCTTCTGCCTCCAATAGATTTCCTAAGCACTAGTGTTTTAAGGAACAGGTTAAAAAGAGAATCCTAATGTGATTTCTTGATAATGGGTGTGTTCCTTATCTTCTCCTAGTGTCTAAACTCTTCTCCCTGTCTGGACCCCCAAATAATAGTCCTTGACGTGCTAAGGGGTATCTAGAGAGTGGGATAGGTTTAATAACTACCCTAACCCTAACGCGTACCCTAACCCTAACGCGTACCCTAACCCTAACCCCTACCCTAACCTTAACACGTACCCTAATCCTAACCCGTACCCTAAACCGAGCCCTAACCCTCAAACTAACCCTAACCCTAACCCTAACCCATACCCTACACCGTACCCGAACCCGTACCCGAACCCGTACCCTAAGCCGTACCCTAACCCTAACCCTAACCCTAAGCTACCCTTGACTGCTTCTGCCTGCAATAGATTTCCTAAGCACTCATGTTTTAAGGAACAGGTTAAAAAGAGAATCCTAATGTGATTCTTGATAATGGGTGTGTTCCTTATCTTCTCCTAGTGTCTAAACTCTTCTCCATGGCTGGACCCCCAAATAATATACCTTGACGTGCTAAGGGGTATTTAGAGAGGGGGGTAGGTTTAATAACTACCCTAACCCTAACGCGTACCCTAACCCTAACCCCTACCCTAACCCTAACACGTACCCTAAACCGAACCCTAACCCTCAAACTTACCCTAACCCTAACCCTAACCCATACCCTACGCCGTACCCGAACCCGTACCCGAACCCGTACCCGAACCCGTACCCTAAGCCGTACCCTAACCCTAACCCTAACCCTAAGCTACCCTTGACTGCTTCTGCCTCCAATAGATTTCCTAAGCACTAGTGTTTTAAGGAACAGGTTAAAAAGAGAATCATAATGTGATTTCTTGATAATGGGTGTGTTCCTTATCTTCTCCTAGTGTCTAAACTCTTCTCCATGGCTGGACACCCAAATAATATTCCTTGACGTGCTAAGGGGTATCTAGAGAGTGGGATAGGTTTAATAACTACCCTAACCCTAACGCGTACCCTAACCCTAACCCCTACCCTAACCCTAACACGTACCCTAATCCTAACCCGTACCCTAAACCGAGCCCTAACCCTCAAACTAACCCTAACCCTAACCCTAACCCATACCCTACGCCGTACCCGAACCCATAACCTAACCCGTACCCTAACACTAAACCTAACCCTAACCCTAACCCTAACCCTAAGCTACCCTTGACTGCTTCTGCCTCCAATAGATTTCCTAAGCACTAGTGTTTTAAGGAACAGGTTAAAAAGAGAATCCTAATGTGATTTCTTGATAATGGGTGTGTTCCTTAACTTCTCCTAGTGTCTAAACTCTTCTCCATGGCTGGACCCCCAAATAATATTCCTTGACGTGCTAAGGGGTATCTAGAGAGTGGGATAGGTTTAATAACTACCCTAACCCTAACGCGTACCCTAACCCTAACACGTACCCTAATCCTAACCCGTACCCTAAACCGAGCCCTAACCCTCAAATTAACCCTAACCCTAACCCTAACCCATACCCTACGCCGTACCCGAACCCGTACCCTAAGCGGTACCCTAAAGCTAACCCTAACCCTAACCCTAACCCTAACCCTAAGCTACCCTTGACTGTTTCTGCCTCCAATAGATTTCCTAAGCACTAGTGTTTTAAGGAACAGGTTAAAAAGAGAATCCTAATGTGATTTCAGGATAATGGGTGTGTTCCTTATCTTCTCCTAGTGTCTAAACTCTTCTCCATGGCTGGACACCCAAATAATATTCCTTGACGTGCTAAGGGGTATCTAGAGAGTGGGATAGGTTTAATAACTACCCTAACCCTAACGCGTACCCTAACCCTAAACCCTAACCTAACCCTAACATGTACCCTAATCCTAACCCGTACCCTAAACCGAGCACTAAACCTCAAACTATCCCTAACCCTAACCCTAACCCATACCCTACGCCGTACCCGAACCCATACCCTAAGCCGTACCCTAACCCTAACCCTAACCCTAACCCTAAGCTACCCTTGACTGCTTCTGCCTCCAATAGATTTCCTAAGCACTAGTGTTTTAAGGAACAGGTTAAAAAGAGAATCCTTATGTGATTTCTTGATAATGGGTGTGTTCCTTATCTTCTCCTAGTGTCTAAACTCCTTTCCATGGCTGGACCCCCAAATAATATTCCTTGACGTGCTAAGGGGTTTCTAGGGAGTGGGATAGGTTTAATAACTACCCTAACCCTAACGCGTACCCTAACCATAACCCCTACCCTAACCCTAAACCTAAACCATACCCTACGCCGTACCCGAACCCGTACCCGAACCCTAAGCCGTACCCTAACACTAACCCTAACCCTAACCCTAACCCTAAGCTACCCTTGACTGCTTCTGCCTCCAATAGATTTCCTAAGCACTAGTGTTTTAAGGAATAGGTTAAAAAGTGAAACCTAATGTGATTTCCTGATAATGGGTGTGTTCCTTATATTCTCCTAGTATCTAAACTCTTCTCCATGGCTGGACACCCAAATAAAATTCCTTGACGTGCTAAGGGGTATCTAGAGAGTGCGATAGGTTTAATAACAACCCTAACCCTAACGCGTACCCTAACCCTATCCCCTACCCTAATCCTAACAGGTACCCTAATCCTAACCCGTACCCTAAACCGAGCCCTAACCCTCAAATTAACCCTAACCCTAACCCTAACCCATACCCTACGCCGTACCCGAACCCGTACCCTAAGCGGTACCCTAAAGCTAACCCTAACCCTAACCCTAACCCTAACCCTAAGCTACCCTTGAGTGCTTCTGCCTCCAATAGATTTCCTAAGCACTAGTGTTTTAAGGAACAGGTTAAAAAGAGAATCCTAATGTGATTTCTTGATAATGGGTGTGTTCCTTATCTTCTCCTAGTGTCTAAACTCTTCTCCCTGTCTGGACCCCCAAATAATATTCCTTGACGTGCTAAGGGGTATCTAGAGAGTGGGATAGGTTTAATAACTACCCTAACCCTAACGCGTACCCTAACCCTAACGCGTACCCTAACCCTAACCCCTACCCTAACCTTAACACGTACCCTAATCCTAACCCGTACCCTAAACCGAGCCCTAACCCTCAAACTAACCCTAACCCTAACCCTAACCCATACCCTACACCATACCCGAACCCGTACCCGAACCCGTACCCTAAGCCGTACCCTAACCCTAACCCTAACCCTAAGCTACCCTTGACTGCTTCTGCCTGCAATAGATTTCCTAAGCACTCATGTTTTAAGGAACAGGTTAAAAAGAGAATCCTAATGTGATTCTTGATAATGGGTGTGTTCCTTATCTTCTCCTAGTGTCTAAACTCTTCTCCATGGCTGGACCCCCAAATAATATACCTTGACGTGCTAAGGGGTATTTAGAGAGGGGGGTAGGTTTAATAACTACCCTAACCCTAACGCGTACCCTAACCCTAACCCCTACCCTAACCCTAACACGTACCCTAAACCGAACCCTAACCCTCAAACTTACCCTAACCCTAACCCTAACCCATACCCTACGCCGTACCCGAACCCGTACCCGAACCCGTACCCGAACCCGTACCCTAAGCCGTACCCTAACCCTAACCCTAACCCTAAGCTACCCTTGACTGCTTCTGCCTCCAATAGATTTCCTAAGCACTAGTGTTTTAAGGAACAGGTTAAAAAGAGAATCATAATGTGATTTCTTGATAATGGGTGTGTTCCTTATCTTCTCCTAGTGTCTAAACTCTTCTCCATGGCTGGACACCCAAATAATATTCCTTGACGTGCTAAGGGGTATCTAGAGAGTGGGATAGGTTTAATAACTACCCTAACCCTAACGCGTACCCTAACCCTAACCCCTACCCTTACCCTAACACGTACCCTAATCCTAACCCGTACCCTAAACCGAGCCCTAACCCTCAAACTAACCCTAACCCTAACCCTAACCCATACCCTACGCCGTACCCGAACCCATAACCTAACCCGTACCCTAACACTAAACCTAACCCTAACCCTAACCCTAACCCTAAGCTACCCTTGACTGCTTCTGCCTCCAATAGATTTCCTAAGCACTAGTGTTTTAAGGAACAGGTTAAAAAGAGAATCCTAATGTGATTTCTTGATAATGGGTGTGTTCCTTAACTTCTCCTAGTGTCTAAACTCTTCTCCATGGCTGGACCCCCAAATAATATTCCTTGACGTGCTAAGGGGTATCTAGAGAGTGGGATAGGTTTAATAACTACCCTAACCCTAACGCGTACCCTAACCCTAACACGTACCCTAATCCTAACCCGTACCCTAAACCGAGCCCTAACCCTCAAATTAACCCTAACCCTAACCCTAACCCATACCCTACGCCGTACCCGAACCCGTACCCTAAGCGGTACCCTAAAGCTAACCCTAACCCTAACCCTAACCCTAACCCTAAGCTACCCTTGACTGTTTCTGCCTCCAATAGATTTCCTAAGCACTAGTGTTTTAAGGAACAGGTTAAAAAGAGAATCCTAATGTGATTTCAGGATAATGGGTGTGTTCCTTATCTTCTCCTAGTGTCTAAACTCTTCTCCATGGCTGGACACCCAAATAATATTCCTTGACGTGCTAAGGGGTATCTAGAGAGTGGGATAGGTTTAATAACTACCCTAACCCTAACGCGTACCCTAACCCTAAACCCTAACCTAACCCTAACATGTACCCTAATCCTAACCCGTACCCTAAACCGAGCACTAACCCTCAAACTATCCCTAACCCTAACCCTAACCCATACCCTACGCCGTACCCGAACCCATACCCTAAGCCGTACCCTAACCCTAACCCTAACCCTAACCCTAAGCTACCCTTGACTGCTTCTGCCTCCAATAGATTTCCTAAGCACTAGTGTTTTAAGGAACAGGTTAAAAAGAGAATCCTTATGTGATTTCTTGATAATGGGTGTGTTCCTTATCTTCTCCTAGTGTCTAAACTCCTTTCCATGGCTGGACCCCCAAATAATATTCCTTGACGTGCTAAGGGGTATCTAGGGAGTGGGATAGGTTTAATAACTACCCTAACCCTAACGCGTACCCTAACCATAACCCCTACCCTAACCCTAACACGTACCCTAATCCTAACCCGTTCCCTAAACCGAGCACTAACCCTCAAACTAACCCTAACCCTAACCCTAACCCATACCCTATGCCGTACCCGAACCCGTACCCTAAGCCTTACCCTAACAATAACCCTAACCCTAACCCTAAGCTACCCTTAACTGCATCTGCCTCCAATAGATTTCCTAAGCACTAGTGTTTTAAGGAACAGGTTAAAAAGAGAATCCTAATGTGATTTCTTGATAATGGGTGTGTTCCTTATCTTCTCCTAGTGTCTAAACTCTTCTCCATGGCTGGACCCCCAAATAATATTCCTTGACGTGCTAAGGGGTATCTAGAGAGTGGGATAGGTTTAATAACTACCCTAACCCTAACGCGTACCCTAACCCTAACCTCTACCCTAACCCTAAGACGTACAGCAATCCTAACCCGTACCCTAAACCGAGCCCTAACCCTCAAACTAACCCTAACCCTAAACCTAACCCATACCCTACGCCGTACCCGAACCCGTACCCGAACCCGTACCCTAAGCCGTACCCTAAACCTAACCCTAACCCTAACCCTAACCCTAAGCTACCCTTGACTGCTTCTGCCTCCAATAGATTTCCTAAGCACTAGTGTTTTAAGGAACAGGTTAAAAAGAGAATCCTAATGTGATTTCTTGATAATGGGTGTGTTCCTTATCTTCTCCTAGTGTCTAAACTCTTTTCCATGGCTGGACACCCAAATAATATTCCTTGACTTGCTAAGGGGTATCTAGAGAGTGGGATAGGTTTAATAACTACCCTAACCCTAACGCGTACCCTAACCCTAACCCCTACCCTAACCCTAACACGTACCCTAATCCTAACCCGTACCCTAACCCGAGACCTAACCCTCAAACTAACACTAACCCTAACCCTAACCCATACCCTACGCCGTACCCGAACCCGTAACCTAACCCGTACCCTAACACTAACCCTAACCCTAAGCCTAAGCTACCCTTGACTGCTTCTGCCTCCAATAGATTTCCTAAGCACTAGTGTTTTAAGGAACAGGTTAAAAAGAGAATCCTAATGTGATTTCTTGATAATGGGTGTGTTCCTTATCTTCTCCTAGTGTCTAAATTCTTCTCCATGGCTGGACCCCCAAATAATATTCCTTGACGTGCTAAGGGGTATCTAGAGAGTGGGATAGGTTTAATAACTACCCTAACCCTAACGCGTACCCTAACCCTAACACGTACCCTAATCCTAAACCGTACCCTAAACCGAGCCCTAACCCTCAAACTAACCCTAAGCCTAACCCTAACCCATACCCTACGCCGTACCCGAACCCGTACCCTAAGCCTTACCCTAACAATAACCCTAACCCTAACCCTAAGCTACCCTTGACTGCTTCTGCCTCCAATAGATTTCCTAAGCACTAGTGTTTTAAGGAACAGGTTAAAAAGAGAATCCTAATGTGATTTCTTGATAATGGGTGTGTTCCTTATCTTCTCCTAGTGTCTAAACTCTTCTCCATGGCTGGACCCCCAAATAATATTCCTTGACGTGCTAAGGGGTATCTAGAGAGTGGGATAGGTTTAATAACTACCCTAACCCTAACGCGTACCCTAACCCTAACCTCTACCCTAACCCTAACACGTACACTAATCCTAACCCGTAACCTAAACCGAGCCCTAAACCTCAAACTAACCCTAACCCTAAACCTAACCCATACCCTACGCCGTACCCGAACCCGTACCCGAACCCGTACCCTAAGCCGTACCCTAACCCTAACCCTAACCCTAAACCTAAGCTACCCTTGACTGCTTCTGCCTCCAATAGATTTCCTAAGCACTAGTGTATTAAGGAACAGGTTAAAAAGAGAATCATAATGTGATTTCAGGATAATGGGTGTGTTCCTTATCTTCTCCTAGTGTCTAAACTCTTCTCCATGGCTGGACCCCCAAATAATATTCCTTGACGTGCTAAGGGGTATCTAGAGAGTGGGATAGGTTTAATAACTACCCTAACCCTAACGCGTACCCTAACCGTAACCCCTACCCTAACCCTAACACGAACCCTAATCCTAACCCGTACCCTAAACCGAGCCCTAACCTTCAAACTAACCCTAACCCTAACCCTAACCCTAAGCTACCCTTGACTGCTTCTGCCTCCAATAGATTTCCTAAGCACTAGTGTTTTAAGTAACAGGTTAAAAAGAGAATCCTAATGTGATTTCTTGATAATGGGTGTGTTCCTTATCTTCTCCTAGTGTCTAAACTCTTCTCCATGGCTGGACACGCAAATAATATTCCTTGAGGTGCTAAGGGGTATCTAGAGAGTGGGATAGGTTTAATAACTACCCTAACCCTAACGCGTACCCTAACCCTAACCCCTAACCTAAACCTAACACGTACCCTAATCCTAACCCGTACCCTAAACCGAGACCTAATCCTCAAACTAACCCTAACCCTAACCCGAACCCATACCCTACGCCGTACCCGAACCCGTACCCGAACCCGTACCCTAAGCCGTACCCTAAGCGTAACCCTAACCCTAACCCTAAGCTACCCTTGACTGCTTCTGCCTCCAATAGATTTCCTAAGCACTAGTGTTTTAAGGAACAGGTTAAAAAGAGAATCCTAATGTGATTTCTTGATAATGGGTGTGTTCCTTATCTTCTCCTAATGTCTAAATTCTTCTCCATGGCTGGACCCGCAAATAATATTCCTTGACGTGCTAAGCGGTATCTAGGGAGTGGGATAGGTTTAATAACTACCCTAACCCTAACGCGTACCCTAACCCTAACCCCTACCCTAACCCTAACACGTACCCTAATCCTAACCCTTACCCTAAACCGAGCCCTATCCCTCAAACTAACCCTAACCCTAACCCTAAAACATACCCTATGCCGTACCCGAACCCGTACCCTAAGCCTTACCCTAACAATAACCCTAACCCTAACCCTAAGCTAAACTTGACTGCTTCTGCCTCCAATAGATTTCCTAAGCACTAGTGTTTTAAGGAACAGGTTAAAAAGAGAATCCTAATGTGATTTCTTGATAATGGGTGTGTTCCTTATCTTCTCCTAGTGTCTAAACTCTTCTCCATGGCTGGACCCCCAAATAATATTCCTTGACGTGCTAAGGGGTATCTAGAGAGTGGGATGGGTTTAATAACTACCCCAACCCTAACGCGTACCCTAACCCTTACCTCCACCCTAACCCTAACACGTACACTAATCCTAACCCGTACCCTAAACCGAGCCCTAACCCTCAAACTAACCCTAACACTAAACCTAACACATACCCTACGCCGTACCCGAACCCGTTCCCGATCCCGTACCCTAAGCCGTACCCTAACCCTAACCCTAACCCTAACCCTAACCCTAAGCTACCCTTGACTGCTTCTGCCTCCAATAGATTTCCTAAGCACTAGTGTATTAAGGAACAGGTTAAAAAGAGAATCCTAATGTGATTTCAGGATAATGGGTGTGTTCCTTATCTTCTCCTAGTGTCTAAACTCTTCTCCATGGCTGGACACCCAAATAATATTCCTTGACGTGCTAAGGGGTATCTAGAGAGTGGGATAGGTTTAATAACTACCCTAACCCTAACGCGTTCCCTAACCCTAACCCCTACCCTAACCCTAACACGAACCCTAATCCTAACCCGTACCCTAAACCGAGCCCTAACCTTCAAACTAATCCTAACCCTAACCCTAACCCATACCCTACGCCGTACACGAACCCGTACCCGAACCCGTACCCTAAGCCGTACCCTAAACCTAACCCTAACCCTAACCCTAACCCTAAGCTACCCTTGACTGCTTCTGCCTCCAATAGATTTCCTAAGCACTAGTGTTTTAAGGAACAGGTTAAAAAGAGAATCTTTATGTGATTTCTTGATAATGGGTGTGTTCCTTATCTTCTCCTAGTGTCTAAACTCTTCTCCATGGCTGGACACCCAAATAATATTCCTTGACGTGCTAAGGGGTATCTAGAGAGTGGGATAGGTTTAATGACTACCCTAACCCTAACGCGTACCCTAACCCTAACCCCTACCCTAACCCTAACACGTACCCTAATCCTAACCCGTACCCTAAACCGAGCCCTAACCCTCAAACTAACCCTAACCCTAACCCTAACCCATACCCTACGCCGTACCCGAACCCGTAACCTAACCCGTACCCTAACACTAAACCTAACCCTAACCCTAACCCTAACCCTAAGCTACCCTTGACTGCTTCTGCCTCCAATAGATTTCCTAAGCACTAGTGTTTTAAGGAACAGGTTAAAAAGAGAATCCTAATGTGATTTCTTGATAATGGGTGTGTTCCTTATCTTCTCCTAGTGTCTAAACTCTTCTCCATGGATGGACCCCCAAATAATATTCCTTGACGTGCTAAGGGGTATCTAGAGAGTGGGATAGGTTTAATAACTACCCTAACCCTAACGCGTACCCTAACCCTAACACGTACCCTAATCCTAACCCGTACCCTAAACCGAGCCCTAACCCTCAAATTAACCCTAACCCTAACCGTAACCCATACCCTACGCCGTACCCGAACCCGTACCCTAAGCGGTACCCTAAAGCTAACCCTAACCCTAACCCTAACCCTAACCCTAACCCTAAGCTACCCTTGACTGCTTCTGCCTCCAATAGATTTCCTAAGCACTAGTGTTTTAAGGAACAGGTTAAAAAGTGAATCCTAATGTGATTTCTTGATAATGGGTGTGTTCCTTATCTTCTCCTAGTGTCTAAACTCTTCTCCATGGCTGGACACCCAAATAATATTCCTTGACTTGCTAAGTGTTATCTAGAGAGTGGGATAGGTTTAATAACTACCCTAACCCTAACGCGTACCCTAACCCTAACCCCTACCCTAACCCTAACATGTACCCTAATCCTAACCCGTACCCTAAACCGAGCCCTAACCCTCAAACTAACCCTAACCCTAACCCTAACCCATACCCTACGCCGTACCCGAACACGTACCCGAACCCGTACCCTAAGGCGTACCTTAACCCTAACCCTAACCCTAACCCTAACCCTAAGCTACCCTTGAGTGCTTCTGCCTCCAATAGATTTCCTAAGCACTAGTGTTTTAAGGAACAGGTTAAAAAGAGAATCCTAATGTGATTTCTTGATAATGGGTGTGTTCCTTATCTTCTCCTAGTGTCTAAACTCTTCTCCCTGTCTGGACCCCCAAATAATATTCCTTGACGTGCTAAGGGGTATCTAGAGAGTGGGATAGGTTTAATAACTACCCTAACCCTAACGCGTACCCTAACCCTAACGCGTACCCTAACCCTAACCCCTACCCTAACCTTAACACGTACCCTAATCCTAACCCGTACCCTAAACCGAGCCCTAACCCTCAAACTAACCCTAACCCTAACCCTAACCCATACCCTACACCGTACCCGAACCCGTACCCGAACCCGTACCCTAAGCCGTACCCTAACCCTAACCCTAACCCTAAGCTACCCTTGACTGCTTCTGCCTCCAATAGATTTCCTAAGCACTAGTGTTTTAAGGAACAGGTTAAAAAGGGAATCCTAATGTGATTTCTTGATAATGGGTGTGTTCCTTATCTTCTCCTAGTGTCTAAACTCTTCTCCATGGCTGGACCCCCAAATAATATTCCTTGACGTGCTAAGGGGTATCTAGAGAGTGGGATAGGTTTAATAACTACCCTAACCCTAACACGAACCCTAATCCTAACCCGTACCCTAAACCGAGCCCTAACCTTCAAACTAACCCTAACCCTAACCCTAACCCATACCCTACGCCGTACACGAACCCGTACCCAAACCCGTACCCTAAGCCGTAACCTAACCCTAACCCTAATCCTAACCCTAAGCTACCCTTGACTGCTTCTGCCTCCAATAGATTTCCTAAGCACTAGTGTTTTAAGGAACAGGTTTAAAAGAGAATCCTAATGTGATTTCTTGATAATGGGTGTGTTCCTTATCTTCTCCTAGTGTCTAAACTCTTCTCCCTGGCTGGACCCCCAAATAATATTCCTTGACGTGCTAAGGGGTATCTAGAGAGTGGGATAGGTTTAATAACTACCCTAACCCTAACGCGTACCCTAACCCTAACCCCTACCCTAACCTTAACACGTACCCTAATCCTAACCCGTACCCTAAACCGAGCCCTAACCCTCAAACTAACCCTAACCCTAACCCTAAACCATACCCTACGCCGTACACGAACCAGTACACGAACCCGTACCCTAAGCCGTACCCTAACACTAACCCTAACCCTAACCCTAACCCTAACCCTAAGCTACCCTTGACAGCTTCTGCCTCCAATAGATTTCCTAAGCACTAGTGTTTTAAGGAACAGGTTAAAAAGAGAATCCTAATGCGATTTCTTGATAATGGGTGTGTTCCTTATCTTCTCCTAGTGTCTAAACTCTTCTCCCTGGCCCGACCCCCAAATAATATTCCTTGACGTGCTAAGGGGTATCTAGAGAGTGGGATAGGTTTAATAACTACCCTAACCCTAACGCGTACCCTAACCCTAACGCGTACCCTAACCCTAACCCCTAACCTAACCTTAACACGTACCCTAATCCTAACCCGTACCCTAAACCGAGCCCTAACCCTCAAACTAACCCTAACCCTAACCCTAACCCATACCCTATGCCGTACCCGAACACGTACCCTAAGCCTTACCCTAACAATAACCCTAACCCTAACCCTAAGCTACCCTTGACTGCTTCTGCCTGCAATAGATTTCCTAAGCACTCATGTGTTAAGGAACAGGTTAAAAAGAGAATCCTAATGTGATTCTTGATAATGGGTGTGTTCCTTATCTTCTCCTAGTGTCTAAACTCTTCTCCATGGCTGGACCCCCAAATAATATACCTTGACGTGCTAAGGGGTATCTAGAGAGGGGGGTAGGTTTAATAAATACCCTAACCCTAACGCGTACCCTAACCCTAACCCCTACCCTAACCCTAACACGTACCCTAAACCGAACCCTAACCCTCAAACATACCCTAACCCTAACACTAACCCATACCCTACGCCGTACCCGAACCCGTACCCGAACCCGTACCCGAACCCGTACCCTAAGCCGTACCCTAACCCTAACCCTAACCCTAAGCTACCCTTGACTGCTTCTGCCTCCAATAGATTTCCTAAGCACTAGTGTTTTAAGGAACAGGTTAAAAAGGGAATCCTAATGTGATTTCTTGATAATGGGTGTGTTCCTTATCTTCTCCTAGTGTCTAAACTCTTCTCCATGGCTGGACCCCCAAATAATATTCCTTGACGTGCTAAGGGGTATTTAGAGAGTGGGATAGGTTTAATAACTACCCTAACCCTAACACGAACCCTAATCCTAACGCGTACCCTAAACCGAGCCCTAACCCTCAAACTAACCCTAACCCTAACCCTAACCCATACCCTACGCCGTACCCGAACACGTACCCGAACCCGCACCCTAAGGCGTACCTTAACCCTAACCCTAACCCTAACCCTAACCCTAAGCTACCCTTGAGTGCTTCTGCCTCCAATAGATTTCCTAAGCACTAGTGTTTTAAGGAACAGGTTAAAAAGAGAATCCTAATGTGATTTCTTGGTAATGGGTGTGTTCCTTATCTTCTCCTAGTGTCTAAACTCTTCTCCCTGTCTGGACCCCCAAATAATATTCCTTGACGTGCTAAGGGGTATCTAGAGAGTGGGATAGGTTTAATAACTACCCTAACCCTAACGCGTACCCTAACCCTAACGCGTACCCTAACCCTAACCCCTACCCTAACCTTAACACGTACCCTAATCCTAACCCGTACCCTAAACCGAGCCCTAACCCTCAAACTAACCCTAACACTAACCCTAACCCATACCCTACACCGTACCCGAACCCGTACCCGAACCCGTACCCTAAGCCGTACCCTAACCCTAACCCTAACCCTAAGCTACCCTTGACTGCTTCTGCCTCCAATAGATTTCCTAAGCACTAGTGTTTTAAGGAACAGGTTAAAAAGGGAATCCTAATGTGATTTCTTGATAATGGGTGTGTTCCTTATCTTCTCCTAGTGTCTAAACTCTTCTCCATGGCTGGACCCCCAAATAATATTCCTTGAAGTGCTAAGGGGTATCTAGAGAGTGGGATAGGTTTAATAACTACCCTAACCCTAACACGAACCCTAATCCTTACCCGTACCCTAAACCGAGCCCTAACCTTCAAACTAACCCTAACCCTAACCCTAACCCATACCCTACGCCGTACACGAACGCGTACCCAAACCCGTACCCTAAGCCGTAACCTAACCCTAACCCAATCCTAACCCTAAGCTACCCTTGACTGCTTCTGCCTCCAATAGATTTCCTAAGCACTAGTGTTTTAAGGAACAGGTTAAAAAGAGAATCCTAATGTGATTTCTTGATAATGGGTGTGTTCCTTATCTTCTCCTAGTGTCTAAACTCTTCTCCCTGGCTGGACCCCCAAATAATATTCCTTGACGTGCTAAGGGGTATCTAGAGAGTGGGATAGGTTTAATAACTACCCTAACCCTAACGCGTACCCTAACCCTAACCCCTACCCTAACCTTAACACGTACCCTAATCCTAACCCGTACCCTAAACCGAGCCCTAACCCTCAAACTAACCCTAACCCTAACCCTAAACCATACCCTACGCCGTACACGAACCAGTACACGAACCCGTACCCTAAGCCGTACCCTAACACTAACCCTAACCCTAACCCTAACCCTAACCCTAAGCTACCCTTGACTGCTTCTGCCTCCAATAGATTTCCTAAGCACTAGTGTTTTAAGGAACAGGTTAAAAAGAGAATCCTAATGCGATTTCTTGATAATGGGTGTGTTCCTTATCTTCTCCTAGTGTCTAAACTCTTCTCCCTGGCCCGACCCCCAAATAATATTCCTTGACGTGCTAAGGGGTATCTAGAGAGTGGGATAGGTTTAATAACTACCCTAAACCTAACGCGTACCCTAACCCTAACCCCTACCCTAACCTTAACACGTACCCTAATCCTAACCCGTACCGTAAACCGAGCCCTAACCCTCAAACTAACCCTAACCCTAACCCTAAACCATACCCTACGCCGTACACGAACCAGTACACGAACCCGTACCCTAAGCCGTACCCTAACACTAACCCCAACCCTAACCCTAACCCTAACCCTAAGCTACCCTTGACTGCTTCTGCCTCCAATAGATTTCCTAAGCACTAGTGTTTTAAGGAACAGGTTAAAAAGAGAATCCTAATGTGATTTCTTGATAATGGGTGTGTTCCTTATCTTCTCCTAGTGTCTAAACTCTTCTCCCTGGCTGGACCCCCAAATAATATTCCTTGAGGTGCTAAGGGGTATCTAGAGAGTGGGATAGGTTTAATAACTACCCTAACCCTAATGCGTACCCTAACCCTAACCCCTACCCTAACTTTAACACGTACCCTAATCCTAACCCGTACCCTAAACCGAGCCCTAACCCTCAAACTAACCCTAACCCTAACCCTAACACATACCCTACGCCGTACCCGAACCCGTACCCGAACCCTAAGCCGTACCCTAACACTAACCCTAACCCTAACCCTAACCCTAAGCTACCCTTGACTGCTTCTGCCTCCAATAGATTTCCTAAGCACTAGTGTTTTAAGGAATAGGTTAAAAAGTGAATCCTAATGTGATTTCTTGATAATGGGTGTGTTCCTTATATTCTCCTAGTGTCTAAACTCTTCTCCATGGCTGGACACCCAAATAAAATTCCTTGACGTGCTAAGGGGTATCTAGAGAGTGGGATAGGTTTAATAACAACCCTAACCCTAACGCGTACCCTAACCCTATCCCCTACCCTAATCCTAACAGGTACCCTAATCCTAACCCGGACCCTAAACCGAGCCCTAACCCTCAAATTAACCCTAACCCTAACCCTAACCCATACCCTACGCCGTACCCGAAACCGTACCCTAAGCGGTACCCTAAAGCTAACCCTAACCCTAACCCTAACCCTAACCCTAAGCTACCCTTGAGTGCTTCTGCCTCCAATAGATTTCCTAAGCACTAGTGTTTTAAGGAACAGGTTAAAAAGAGAATCCTAATGTGATTTCTTGATAATGGGTGTGTTCCTTATCTTCTCCTAGTGTCTAAACTCTTCTCCCTGTCTGGACCCCCAAATAATATTCCTTGACGTGCTAAGGGGTATCTAGAGAGTGGGATAGGTTTAATAACTACCCTAACCCTAACGCGTACCCTAACCCTAACGCGTACCCTAACCCTAACCCCTACCCTAACCTTAACACGTACCCTAATCCTAACCCGTACCCTAAACCGAGCCCTAACCCTCAAACTAACCCTAACCCTAACCCTAACCCATACCCTACACCGTACCCGAACCCGTACCCGAACCCGTACCCTAAGCCGTACCCTAACCCTAACCCTAACCCTAAGCTACCCTTGACTGCTTCTGCCTGCAATAGATTTCCTAAGCACTCATGTTTTAAGGAACAGGTTAAAAAGAGAATCCTAATGTGATTCTTGATAATGGGTGTGTTCCTTATCTTCTCCTAGTGTCTAAACTCTTCTCCATGGCTGGACCCCCAAATAATATACCTTGACGTGCTAAGGGGTATTTAGAGAGGGGGGTAGGTTTAATAACTACCCTAACCCTAACGCGTACCCTAACCCTAACCCCTACCCTAACCCTAACACGTACCCTAAACCGAACCCTAACCCTCAAACTTACCCTAACCCTAACCCTAACCCATACCCTACGCCGTACCCGGACCCGTACCCGAACCCGTACCCGAACCCGTACCCTAAGCCGTACCCTAACCCTAACCCTAACCCTAAGCTACCCTTGACTGCTTCTGCCTCCAATAGATTTCCTAAGCACTAGTGTTTTAAGGAACAGGTTAAAAAGAGAATCATAATGTGATTTCTTGATAATGGGTGTGTTCCTTATCTTCTCCTAGTGTCTAAACTCTTCTCCATGGCTGGACACCCAAATAATATTCCTTGACGTGCTAAGGGGTATCTAGAGAGTGGGATAGGTTTAATAACTACCCTAACCCTAACGCGTACCCTAACCCTAACACGTACCCTAATCCTAACCCGTACCCTAAACCGAGCCCTAACCCTCAAATTAACCCTAACCCTAACCCTAACCCATACCCTACGCCGTACCCGAAACCGTACCCTAAGCGGTACCCTAAAGCTAACCCTAACCCTAACCCTAACCCTAACCCTAAGCTACCCTTGACTGTTTCTGCCTCCAATAGATTTCCTAAGCACTAGTGTTTTAAGGAACAGGTTAAAAAGAGAATCCTAATGTGATTTCAGGATAATGGGTGTGTTCCTTATCTTCTCCTAGTGTCTAAACTCTTCTCCATGGCTGGACACCCAAATAATATTCCTTGACGTGCTAAGGGGTATCTAGAGAGTGGGATAGGTTGAATAACTACCCTAACCCTAACGCGTACCCTAACCCTAAACCCTAACCTAACCCTAACATGTACCCTAATCCTAACCCGTACCCTAAACCGAGCACTAACCCTCAAACTATCCCTAACCCTAACCCTAACCCATAACCTACGCTGTACCCGAACCCATACCCTAAGCCGTACCCTAACCCTAACCCTAACCCTAACCCTAAGCTACCCTTGACTGCTTCTGCCTCCAATAGATTTCCTAAGCACTAGTGTATTAAGGAACAGGTTAAAAAGAGAATCCTATTGTGATTTCAGGATAATGGGTGTGTTCCTTTTCTTCTCCTAGTGTCTAAACTCTTTTCCATGGCTGGACCCCCAAATAATATTCCTTGACGTGCTAAGGGGTATCTAGAGAGTGGGATAGGTTTAATAACTACCCTAACCCTAACGCGTACCGTAACCCTAACCCCTACCCTAACCCTAACACGTACCCTAATCCTGACCCGTAACCTAAACCGAGCCCTAACCCTCAAACTAACCCTAACCCTAACCCATACCCTACGCCGTACCCGAACCCGTAACCTAACCCGTACCCTAACACTAACCCTAACCCTAACCCTAAGCTACCCTTGACTGCTTCTGCCTCCAGTAGATTTCCTAAGCACTAGTGTTTTAAGGAACAGGTTAAAAAGAGAATCCTTATGTGATTTCTTGATAATGGGTGTGTTCCTTATCTTCTCCTAGTGTCTAAACTCTTTTCCATGGCTGGACCCCCAAATAATATTCCTTGACGTGCTAAGGGGTATCTAGAGAGTGGGATAGGTTTAATAACTACCCTAACCCTAACGCGTACCCTAACCCTAACACGTACCCTAATCCTAAACCGTACCCTAAACCGAGCCCTAACCCTCAAACTAACCCTAACCCTAACCCTAACCCATACCCTACGCCGTACCCGAACCCGTACCCTAAGCCTTACCCTAACAATAACCCTAACACTAACCCTAAGCTACCCTTGACTGCTTCTGCCTCCAATAGATTTCCTAAGCACTAGTGTTTTAAGGAACAGGTTAAAAAGAGAATCCTAATGTGATTTCTTGATAATGGGTGTGTTCCTTATCTTCTCCTAGTGTCTAAACTCTTCTCCATGGCTGGACCCCCAAATAATATTCCTTGACGTGCTAAGGGGTATCTAGAGAGTGGGATAGGTTTAATAACTACCCTAACCCTAACGCGTACCCTAACCCTAACCTCTACCCTAACCCTAACACGTACACTAATCCTAAACCGTACCCTAAACCGAGCCCTAACCCTCAAACTAACCCTAACCCTAAACCTAACCCATACCCTACGCCGTACCCGAACCCGTACCCGAACCCGTACCCTAAGCCGTACCCTAACCCTAACCCTAAACCTAACACTAAGCTAACCTTGACTGCTTCTGCCTCCAATAGATTTCCTAAGCACTAGTGTATTAAGGAACAGGTTAAAAAGAGAATCCTAATGTGATTTCAGGATAATGGGTGTGTTCCTTATCTTCTCCTAGTGTCTAAACTCTTCTCCATGGCTGGACCCCCAAATAATACTCCTTGACGTGCTAAGGGGTATCTAGAGAGTGGGATAGGTTTAATAACTACCCTAACCCTAACGCGTACCCTAACCCTAACCCCTACCCTAACCCTAACACGAACCCTAATCCTAACCCGTACCCTAAACCGAGCCCTAACCTTCAAACTAACCCTAACCCTAACCCTAACCCATACCCTACGCCGTACACGAACACGTATCCGAACCCGTACCCTAAGCCGTACCCTAACCCTAACCCTAACCCTAACCCTAAGCTACCCTTGACTGCTTCTGCCTCCAATAGATTTCCTAAGCACTAGTGTTTTAAGGAACAGGTTAAAAAGAGAATCCTAATGTGATTTCTTGATAATGGGTGTGTTCCTTATCTTCTCCTAGTGTCTAATCTCTTCTCCATGGCTGGACACCCAAATAATATTCCTTGACGTGCTAAGGGGTATCTAGAGAGTGGGATAGGTTTAATAACTACCCTAACCCTAACGCGTACCCTAACCCTAACCCCTACCCTAACCCTAACTCGTACCCTAATCCTAACCCGTACCCTAAACCGAGCCCTAACCCTCAAACTAACCCTAACCCTAACCCTAACCCATACCCTACGCCGTACCCGAACCCGTACCCGAACCCGTACCCTAACACTAACCCTAACCCTAACCCTAACCCTAACCCTAAGCTACCCTTGACTGCTTCTGCCTCTAATAGATTTCCTAAGCACTAGTGTTTTAAGGAACAGGTTAAAAAAAGAATCCTAATGTGATTTCTTGATAATGGGTGTGTTCCTTATCTTCTCCTAGTGTCTAAACTCTTCTCCATGGCTGGACCCCCAAATAATATTCCTTGACGTGTTAAGGGGTATCTAGAGAGTGGGATAGGTTTAATAACTACCCTAACCCTAACGCGTACCCTAATCCTAACACGTACCCTAATCCTAACCCGTACCCTAAACCGAGCCCTAACCCTCAAATTAACCCTAACCCTAACCCGAACCCATACCCTATGCCGTACCCGAACCCGTACCCTAAGAGGTACCCTAAAGCTAACCCTAACCCTAACCCTAACCCTAACCCTAAGCTACCCTTGACTGCTTCTGCCTCCAATAGATTTCCTAAGCACTAGTGTTTTAAGGAACAGGTTAAAAAGAGAATCCTAATGTGATTTCAGGATAATGGGTGTGTTCCTTATCTTCTCCTAGTGTCTAAACTCTTCTCCATGGTTGGACACCCAAATAATATTCCTTGACGTGCTAAGGGGTATCTAGAGAGTGGGATAGGTTTAATAACTACCCTAACCCTAACGCGTACCCTAACCCTAACCCCTAACCTAACGCTAACACGTACCCTAATCCTAACCCGTACCCTAAACCGAGACCTAACCCTCAAACTAACCCTAACCCTAACCCGAACCCATACCCTACGCCGTACCCGAACCCGTACCCGAACCCGTACCCTAAGCCGTACCCTAACCCTAAACCTAACCCTAACCCTAACCCTAAGCAACCCTTGACTGCTTCTGCCTCCAATAGATTTCCTAAGCACTAGTGTTTTAAGGAATAGGTTAAAAAGAGAATCCTAATGTGATTTCTTGATAATGTGTGTGTTCCTTATCTTCTCCTAGTGTCTAAACTCTTCTCCATGGCTGGACCCCCAAATAATATTCCTTGACGTGCTAAGGGGTATCTAGAGAGTGGGATAGGTTTAATAACTACCCTAACCCTAACGCGTACCCTAACCCTAACACGTACCCTAATCCTAAACCGTACCCTAAACCGAGCCCTAACCCTCAAACTAACCCTAACCCTAACCCTACCCCATACCCTACGCCGTACCCGAACCGTACCCGAACCCGTACCCTAAGCCGTACCCTAACCCTAACCCTAACCCTAAGCTACCCTTGACTGCTTCTGCCTCCAATAGATTTCCTAAGCACTAGTGTTTTAAGGAACAGGTTAAAAAGAGAATCATAATGTGATTTCTTGATAATGGGTGTGTTCCTTATCTTCTCCTAGTGTCTAAACTCTTCTCCATGGCTGGACACCCAAATAATATTCCTTGACGTGCTAAGGGGTATCTAGAGAGTGGGATAGGTTTAATAACTACCCTAACCCTAACGCGTACCCTAACCCTAACCCCTACCCTAACCCTAACACGTACCCTAATCCTAACCCGTACCCTAAACCGAGCCCTAACCCTCAAACTAACCCTAAACCTAACCCTAACCCATACCCTACGCCGTACCCGAACCCATAACCTAACCCGTACCCTAACACTAAACCTAACCCTAACCCTAACCCTAACCCTAAGCTACCCTTGACTGCTTCTGCCTCCAATAGATTTCCTAAGCACTAGTGTTTTAAGGAACAGGTTAAAAAGAGAATCCTAATGTGATTTCTTGATAATGGGTGTGTTCCTTATCTTCTCCTAGTGTCTAAACTCTTCTCCATGGCTGGACCCCCAAATAATATTCCTTGACGTGCTAAGGGGTATCTAGAGAGTGGGATAGGTTTAATAACTACCCTAACCCTAACGCGTACCCTAACCCTAACACGTACCCTAATCCTAACCCGTACCCTAAACCGAGCCCTAACCCTCAAATTAACCCTAACCCTAACCCTAACCCATACCCTACGCCGTACCCGAACCCGTACCCTAAGCGGTACCCTAAAGCTAACCCTAACCCTAACCCTAACCCTAACCCTAACCCTAAGCTACCCTTGACTGCTTCTGCCTCCAATAGATTTCCTAAGCACTAGTGTTTTAAGGCACAGGTTAAAAAGTGAATCCTAATGTGATTTCTTGATAATGGGTGTGTTCCTTATCTTCTCCTAGTGTCTAAACTCTTCTCCATGGCTGGACACCCAAATAATATTCCTTGACTTGCTAAGTGTTATCTAGAGAGTGGGATAGGTTTAATAACTACCCTAACCCTAACGCGTACCCTAACCCTAACCCCTACCCTAACCCTAACAAGTACCCTAATCCTAACCCGTACCCTAAACCGAGCCCTAACCCTCAAACTAACCCTAACCCTAACCCGAACCCATACCCTATGCCGTACCCGAACCCGTACCCGAACCCTTACCCTAAGGCGTACCTTAACCCTAACCCTAACCCTAACCCTAACCCTAAGCTACCCTTGACTGCTTCTGCCTCCAATAGATTTCCTAAGCACTAGTGTTTTAAGGAACAGGTTAAAAAGAGAATCCTAATGTGATTTCTTGATAATGGGTGTGTTCCTTATCTTCTCCTAGTGTCTAAACTCTTCTCCCTGCCTGGACCCCCAAATAATATTCCTTGACGTGCAAAGGGGTATCTAGAGAGTGGGATAGGTTTAATAACTACCCTAACCCTAACGCGTACCCTAACCCTAACGCGTACCCTAACCCTAACCCCTACCCTAACGTTAACACGTACCCTAATCCTAACCCGTACCCTAAACCGAGCCCTAACCCTCAAACTAACCCTAACCCTAACCCTAAACCATACCCTACACCGTACCCGAACCCGTACCCGAAACCGTACCCTAAGCCGTACCCTAACCCTAACCCTAACCCTAACCCTAAGCTACCCTTGACTGCTTCTGCCTGCAATAGATTTCCTAAGCACTCATGTTTTAAGGAACAGGTTAAAAAGAGAATCCTAATGTGATTCTTGATAATGGGTGTGTTCCTTATCTTCTCCTAGTGTCTAAACTCTTCTCCATGGCTGGACCCCCAAATAATATACCTTGACGTGCTAAGGGGTATCTAGAGAGGGGGGTAGGTTTAATAACTACCCTAACCCTAACGCGTACCCTAACCCTAACCCCTACCCTAACCCTAACACGTACCCTAAACCGAACCCTAACCCTCAAACTAACCCTAACCCTAACCCTAACCCATACCCTACGCCGTACCCGAACCCGTACCCGAACCCGTACCCGAACCCGTACCCTAAGCCGTACCCTAACCCTAACCCTAACCCTAAGCTACCCTTGACTGCTTCTGCCTCCAATAGTTTTCCTAAGCACTAGTGTTTTAAGGAACAGGTTAAAAAGGGAATCCTAATGTGATTTCTTGATAATGGGTGTGTTCCTTATCTTCTCCTAGTGTCTAAACTCTTCTCCATGGCTGGACCCCCAAATAATACTCCTTGACGTGCTAAGGGGTATCTAGAGAGTGGGATAGGTTTAATAACTACCCTAACCCTAACGCGTACCCTAACCCTAACCCCTACCCTAACCCTAACACGAACCCTAATCCTAACCCGTACCCTAAACCGAGCCCTAACCTTCAAACTAACCCTAACCCTAACCCTAACCCATACCCTACGCCGTACACGAACACGTACCCGAACCCGTACCCTAAGCCGTACCCTAACCCTAACCCTAACCCTAACCCTAAGCTACCCTTGACTGCTTCTGCCTCCAATAGATTTCCTAAGCACTAGTGTTTTAAGGAACAGGTTAAAAAGAGAATCCTAATGTGATTTCTTGATAATGGGTGTGTTCCTTATCTTCTCCTAGTGTCTAATCTCTTCTCCATGGCTGGACACCCAAATAATATTCCTTGACGTGCCAAAGGGTATCTAGAGAGTGGGATAGGTTTAATAACTACCCTAACCCTAACGCGTACCCTAACCCTAACCCCTACCCTAACCCTAACTCGTACCCTAATCCTAACCCGTACCCTAAACCGAGCCCTAACCCTCAAACTAACCCTAACCCTAACCCTAACCCATACCCTACGCCGTACCCGAACCCGTACCCGAACCCGTACCCTAACACTAACCCTAACCCTAACCCTAACCCTAACCCTAAGCTACCCTTGACTGCTTCTGCCTCTAATAGATTTCCTAAGCACTAGTGTTTTAAGGAACAGGTAAAAAAGAGAATCCTAATGTGATTTCTTGATAATGGGTGTGTTCCTTATCTTCTCCTAGTGTCTAAACTCTTCTCCATGGCTGGACCCCCAAATAATATTCCTTGACGTGTTAAGGGGTATCTAGAGAGTGGGATAGGTTTAATAACTACCCTAACCCTAACGCGTACCCTAATCCTAACACGTACCCTAATCCTAACCCGTACCCTAAACCGAGCCCTAACCCTCAAATTAACCCTAACCCTAACCCGAACCCATACCCTATGCCGTACCCGAACCTGTACCCTAAGAGGTACCCTAAAGCTAACCCTAACCCTAACCCTAACCCTAACCCTAAGTTACCCTTGACTGCTTCTGCCTCCAATAGATTTCCTAAGCACTAGTGTTTTAAGGAACAGGTTAAAAAGAGAATCCTAATGTGATTTCAGGATAATGGGTGTGTTCCTTATCTTCTCCTAGTGTCTAAACTCTTCTCCATGGTTGGACACCCAAATAATATTCCTTGACGTGCTAAGGGGTATCTAGAGAGTCGGATAGGTTTAATAACTACCCTAACCCTAACGCGTACCCTAACCCTAACCCCTAACCTAACGCTAACACGTACCCGAATCCTAACCCGTACCCTAAACCGAGACCTAACCCTCAAACTAACCCTAACCCTAACCCGAACCCATACCCTACGCCGTACCCGAACCCGTACCCGAACCCGTACCCTA
>NW_027175485.1:37500-127500 GCF_028021215.1 Eschrichtius robustus | reverse complement strand
ACCCTAAGCTACCCTTGACTGCTTTTGCCTCCAATAGATTTCCTAAGCACTAGTGTTTTAAGGAACAGGTTAAAAATGGAATCCTAATGTGATTTCTTGATAATGGGTGTGTTCCTTATCTTCTCCTAGTGTCTAAACTCTTCTCCATGGCTGGACCCCCAAATAATATTCCTTGACGTGCTAAGGGGTATCTAGAGAGTGGGATAGGTTTAATAACTACCCTAAACCTAACACGAATCCTAATCCTAACCCGTACCCTAAACCGAGCCCTAACCTTCAAACTTACCCTAACCCTAACCCTAAACCATACCCTACGCCGTACACGAACCCGTACCCAAACCCGTACCCTAAGCCGTAACCTAACCCTAACAGTAATCCTAACCCTAAGCTACCCTTGACTGCTTCTGCCTCCAATAGATTTCCTAAGCACTAGTGTTTTAAGGAACAGGTTAAAAAGAGAATCCTAATGTGATTTCTTGATAATGGGTGTGTTCCTTATCTTCTCCTAGTGTCTAAACTCTTCTCCCTGGCTGGACCCCCAAATAATATTGCTTGACGTGCTAAGGGGTATCTAGAGAGTGGGATAGGTTTAATAACTACCCTAACCCTAACGCGTACCCTAACCCTAACCCCTACCCTAACCTTAACACGTACCCTAATCCTAACCCGTACCCTAAACCGAGCCCTAACCCTCAAACTAACCCTAACCCTAACCCTAAACCATACCCTACGCCGTACACGAACCAGTACACGAACCCGTACCCTAAGCCGTACCCTAACACTAACCCTAACCCTAACCCTAACCCTAAGCTACCTTTGACTGCTTCTGCCTCCAATCGATTTACTAAGCAATAGTGTTTTAAGGAACAGGTTAAAAAGAGAATCCTAATGCGATTTCTTGATAATGGGTGTGTTCCTTATCTTCTCCTAGTGTCTAAACTCTTCTCCCTGGCCCGACCCCCAAATAATATTCCTTGACGTGCTAAGGGGTATCTAGAGAGTGGGATAGGTTTAATAACTACCCCAACCCTAACGCGTACCCTAACCCTAACCCCTACCCTAACCTTAACACGTACCCTAATCCTAACCCGTACCCTAAACCGAGCCCTAACCCTCAAACTAACCCTAACCCTAACCCTAAACCATACCCTACGCCGTACACGAACCAGTACACGAACCCGTACCCTAAGCCGTACCCTAACACTAACCCCAACCCTAACCCTAACCCTAACCCTAAGCTACCCTTGACTGCTTCTGCCTCCAATAGATTTCCTAAGCAGTAGTGTTTTAAGGAACAGGTTAAAAAGAGAATCCTAATGTGATTTCTTGATAATGGGTGTGTTCCTTAACTTCTCCTAGTGTCTAAACTCTTCTCCTGGCCCGACCCCCAAATAATATTCCTTGACGTGCTAAGGGTATCTAGAGAGTGGATAGGTTTAATACCTACCCTAAACCTAACGCGTACCCTAACCCTAACCCTACCCTAACTTTAACACGTACCCTAATCCTAACCCGTACCCTAAACCGAGCCCTAACCCTCAAACTAACCCTAACCCTAACCCTACACATACCCTACGCCGTACCCGAACCGTACCCTAAGCCGTACCCTAACACTAACCCTAACCCTAACCCTAACCCTAAGCTACCCTTGACTGCTTCTGCCTCCAATAGATTTCCTAAGCACTAGTGTTTAAGGAACAGGTTAAAAAGAGAATCCTAATGTGATTTCAGGATATGGGTGTGTTCCTTATCTTCTCCTAGTGTCTAAACTCTTCTCCATGCTGGACACCCAAATAATATTCCTGACGTCCTAAGGGGTATCTAGAGAGTGGGATAGGTTTAATAACTACCCTAACCCTAACGCGTACCCTAACCCTAACCCCTAACTAACCCTAACATGTACCCTAATCCTAACCCGTACCCTAAACCGAGCACTAAACCTCAAACTATCCCTAACCCTAACCCTAACCCATACCCTACGCCGTACCGGACCCGTACCCGAACCCGTACCCTAAGCCGTACCCTAACCCTAACCCTAACCCTAACGCTAACCCTAAGCTACCCTTGACTGCTTCTGCCTCCAATAGATTTCCTTAGCACTAGCGTATTAAGGAACAGGTTAAAAAGAGAATCCTATTGTGATTCAGGATAATGGGTGTGTTCCTTATCTTCTCCTAGTGTCTAAAACTCTTCTCCATGGCTGGACCCCCAAATAATATTCCTTGACGTGCTAAGGGTATCTAGAGATTGGGATAGGTTTAATAACTACCCTAACCCTAACGCGTACCCTAACCCTAACCTCGTACCCTAACCCTAACGCGTACCCTAACCCTAAACCCTAACCTAACCCTAACATGTACCCTAATCCTACCCGTACCCTAAACCGAGCACTAACCCTCAAACTATCCCTAACCCTAACCCTAACCCATAACCTACGCTGTACCCGAACCCATACCCTAAGCCGTACCCTAACCCTAACCCTAACCCTAACCCTAAGCTACCCTTGACTGCTTCTGCCTCCAATAGATTTCCTAAGCACTAGTGTATTAAGGAACAGGTTAAAAGAGAATCCTATTGTGATTTCAGGATATGGGTGTGTTCCTTTTCTTCTCCTAGTGTCTAAACTCTTCTCCATGGCTGGACCCCCAAGATAATATTCCTTGACGTGCTAAGGGGTATCTAGAGAGTGGGATAGGTTTAATAACTACCCTAACCCTAACGCGTACCCTAACCCTAACCCCTACCCTAACCCTACACGTACCCTAATCCTGACCCGTAACCTAAACCGAGCCCTAACCCTCAAACTAACCCTAACCCTAACCCATACCCCTACGCGTACCCGAACCCGTACCCTAACCGTACCCTAACACTAACCCTAACCCTAACCCTAAGCTACCCTTGACTGCTTCTGCTCCAATAGATTTCCTAAGCACTAGTGTTTTAAGGAACAGGTTAAAAAGAGAATCCTTATGTGATTTCTTGATAATGGGTGTGTTCCTTATCTTCTCCTAGTGTCTAAACTCTTTTCCATGGCTGGACCCCCAAATAATATTCCTTGACGTGCTAAGGGGTATCTAGAGAGTGGGATAGGTTTAATAACTACCCTAACCCTAACGCGTACCCTACCCTAACACGTACCCTAATCCTAAACCGTACCCTAAACCGAGCCCTAACCCTCAAACTAACCCTAACCCTAACCCTAACCCATACCCTACGCCGTACCCGAACCCTTACCCTAAGCCTTACCCTAACAATAACCCTAACACTAACCCTAAGCTACCCTTGACTGCTTCTGCTCCAATAGATTTCCTAAGCACTAGTGTTTTAAGGAACAGGTAAAAAGAGAATCCTAATGTGATTTCTTGATAATGGGTGTGTTCCTTATCTTCTCCTAGTGTCTAAACTCTTCTCCATGGCTGGACCCCAAATAATATTCCTTGACGTGCTAAGGGGTATCTAGAGAGTGGGATAGGTTTAATAACTACCCTAACCCTAACGCGTACCCTAACCTAACCTCTACCCTAACCCTAACACGTACACTAATCCTAAACCGTACCCTAACCGAGCCCTAACCCTCAAACTAACCCTAACCCTAAACCTAACCCATACCCTACGCCGTACCCGAACCCGTACCCGAACCCGTACCCTAAGCCGTACCCTAACCCTAACCCTAAACCTAACACTAAGCTAAACTTGACTGCTTCTGCCTCCAATAGATTTCCTAAGCACTAGTGTATTAAGGACAGGTTAAAAAGAGAATCCTAATGTGATTCAGGATAATGGGTGTGTTCCTTATCTTCTCCTAGTGTCTAAACTCTTCTCCATGGCTGGACCCCAAATAATACTCCTTGACGTGCTAAGGGTATCTAGAGGAGTGGGATAGGTTTAATAACTACCCTAACCCTAACGCGTACCCTACCCTAACCCCTACCCTAACCCTAACACGAACCCTAATCCTAACCCGTACCCTAAACCGAGCCCTAACCTTCAAACTAACCCCTAACCCTAACCCTAACCCATACCCTACGCCGTACACGAACACGTATCCGAACCCGTACCCTAAGCCGTACCCTAACCCTAACCCTAACCCTAACCCTAAGCTACCTTGACTGCTTCTGCCTCATAGATTTCCCTAAGCACTAGTGTTTTAAGGAACAGGTTAAAAAGAGAATCCTAATGTGATTTCTTGATAATGGGTGTGTTCCTTATCTTCTCCTAGTGTCTAATCTCTTCTCCATGGCTGGACACCCAAATAATATTCCTTGACGTGCTAAGGGGTATCTAGAGAGTGGGATTAGGTTTAATAACTACCCTAACCCTAACGCGTACCCTAACCCTAACCCCTACCCTAACCCTAACTCGTACCCTAATCCTAACCCGTACCCTAAACCGAGCCCTAACCCTCAAACTAACCTAACCCTAACCCTAACCCATACCCTACGCCGTACCCGAACCCGTACCCGAACCCGTACCCTAACACTAACCCTAACCCTAACCCTAACCCTAACCCTAAGCTACCCTTGACTGCTTCTGCCTCTAATAGATTTCCTAAGCACTAGTGTTTTAAGGAACAGGTTAAAAAAAGATCCTAATGTGATTTCTTGATAATGGGTGTGTTCCTTATCTTCTCCTAGTGTCTAAACTCTTCTCCATGGCTGGACCCCCAAATAATATTCCTTGACGTGTTAAGGGGTATCTAGAGAGTGGGATAGGTTTAATAACTACCCTAACCCTAACGCGTACCCTAATCCTAACACGTACCCTAATCCTAACCCGTACCCTAAACCGAGCCCTAACCCTCAAATTAACCCTAACCCTAACCCGAACCCATACCCTATGCCGTACCCGAACCCGTACCCTAAGAGGTACCCTAAAGCTAACCCTAACCCTAACCCTAACCCTAACCCTAAGCTACCCTTGACTGCTTCTGCCTCCAATAGATTTCCTAAGCACTAGTGTTTTAAGGAACAGGTTAAAAAGAGAATCCTAATGTGATTTCAGGATAATGGGTGTGTTCCTTATCTTCTCCTAGTGTCTAAACTCTTCTCCATGGTTGGACACCCAAATAATATCCTTGACGTGCTAAGGGGTATCTAGAGAGTGGGATAGGTTTAATAACTACCCTAACCCTAACGCGTACCCTAACCCTAACCCCTAACCTAACGCTAACACGTACCCTAATCCTAACCCGTACCCTAACCGAGACCTAACCCTCAAACTAACCCTAACCCTAACCCGAACCCATACCCTACGCCGTACCCGAACCCGTACCCGAACCCGTACCCTAAGCCGTACCCTAACCCTAAACCTAACCCTAACCCTAACCCTAAGCAACCCTTGACTGCTTCTGCCTCCAATAGATTTCCTAAGCACTAGTGTTTTAAGGAATAGGTTAAAAAGAGAATTCCTAATGTGATTTCTTGATAATGTGTGTGTTCCTTATCTTCTCCTAGTGTCTAAACTCTTCTCCATGGCTGGACCCCCAAATAATATTCCTTGACGTGCTAAGGGGTATCTAGAGAGTGGGATAGGTTTAATAACTACCCTAACCCTAACGCGTACCCTAACCCTAACACGTACCCTAATCCTAAACCGTACCCTAAACCGAGCCCTAACCCTCAAACTAACCCTAACCCTACCCTACCCATACCCTACGCCGTACCCGAACCGTACCCGAACCCGTACCCTAAGCCGTACCCTAACCCTAACCCTAACCCTAAGCTACCTTGACTGCTTCTGCTCCAATAGATTCCTAAGCACTAGTGTTTTAAGGACAGGTTAAAAGAGAATCATAATGTGATTTCTTGATAATGGGTGTGTTCCTTATCTTCTCCTAGTGTCTAAACTCTTCTCCATGGCTGGACACCCCAAATAATATTCCTTGACGTGCTAAGGGTATCTAGAGAGTGGGATAGGTTTAATAACTACCCTAACCTAACGCGTACCCTAACCCTAACCCCTACCCTAACCCTAACACGTACCCTAATCCTAACCCGTACCCTAAACCGAGCCCTAACCCTCAACTAACCTAAACCTAACCCTAACCCATACCCTACGCCGTACCCGAACCCATAACCTAACCCGTACCCTAACACTAAACCTAACCCTAACCCTAACCTACCCTAAGCTACCCTTGACTGCTTCTATAACCCTAACCCTAACCCTAAGCTACCCTTGACTGCTTCTGCCTCCAATAGATTTCCTAAGCACTAGTGTTTTAAGGAACAGGTTAAAAAGAGAATCCTAATGTGATTTCTTGATAATGGGTGTGTTCCTTATCTTCTCCTAGTGTCTAAACTCTTCTCCATGGCTGGACCCCCAAATAATATTCCTTGACGTGCTAAGGGGTATCTAGAGAGTGGGATAGGTTTAATAACTACCCTAACCCTAACGCGTACCCTAACCCTAACACGTACCCTAATCCTAACCCGTACCCTAAACCGAGCCCTAACCCTCAAATTAACCCTAACCCTAACCCTAACCCATACCCTACGCCGTACCCGAACCCGTACCCTAAGCGGTACCCTAAAGCTAACCCTAACCCTAACCCTAACCCTAACCCTAACCCTAAGCTACCCTTGACTGCTTCTGCCTCCAATAGATTTCCTAAGCACTAGTGTTTTAAGGCACAGGTTAAAAAGTGAATCCTAATGTGATTTCTTGATAATGGGTGTGTTCCTTATCTTCTCCTAGTGTCTAAACTCTTCTCCATGGCTGGACACCCAAATAATATTCCTTGACTTGCTAAGTGTTATCTAGAGAGTGGGATAGGTTTAATAACTACCCTAACCCTAACGCGTACCCTAACCCTAACCCCTACCCTAACCCTAACAAGTACCCTAATCCTAACCCGTACCCTAAACCGAGCCCTAACCCTCAAACTAACCCTAACCTAACCCGAACCCATACCCTATGCCGTACCCGAACCCGTACCCGAACCCTTACCCTAAGGCGTACCTTAACCCTAACCCTAACCCTAACCCTAACCCTAAGCTACCCTTGACTGCTTCTGCCTCCAATAGATTTCCTAAGCACTAGTGTTTTAAGGAACAGGTTAAAAAGAGAATCCTAATGTGATTTCTTGATAATGGGTGTGTTCCTTATCTTCTCCTAGTGTCTAAACTCTTCTCCCTGCCTGGACCCCCAAATAATATTCCTTGACGTGCAAAGGGGTATCTAGAGAGTAGGGATAGGTTTAATAACTACCCTAACCCTAACGCGTACCCTAACCCTAACGCGTACCCTAACCCTAACCCCTACCCTAACGTTAACACGTACCCTAATCCTAACCCGTACCCTAAACCGAGCCCTAACCCTCAAACTAACCCTAACCCTAACCCTAAACCATACCCTACACCGTACCCGAACCCGTACCCGAAACCGTACCCTAAGCCGTACCCTAACCCTAACCCTAACCCTAACCCTAAGCTACCCTTGACTGCTTCTGCCTGCAATAGATTTCCTAAGCACTCATGTTTTAAGGAACAGGTTAAAAAGAGAATCCTAATGTGATTCTTGATAATGGGTGTGTTCCTTATCTTCTCCTAGTGTCTAAACTCTTCTCCATGGCTGGACCCCCAAATAATATACCTTGACGTGCTAAGGGGTATCTAGAGAGGGGGGTAGGTTTAATAACTACCCTAACCCTAACGCGTACCCTAACCCTAACCCCTACCCTAACCCTAACACGTACCCTAAACCGAACCCTAACCCTCAAACTAACCCTAACCCTAACCCTAACCCATACCCTACGCCGTACCCGAACCCGTACCCGAACCCGTACCCGAACCCGTACCCTAAGCCGTACCCTAACCCTAACCCTAACCCTAAGCTACCCTTGACTGCTTCTGCCTCCAATAGTTTTCCTAAGCACTAGTGTTTTAAGGAACAGGTTAAAAAGGGAATCCTAATGTGATTTCTTGATAATGGGTGTGTTCCTTATCTTCTCCTAGTGTCTAAACTCTTCTCCATGGCTGGACCCCCAAATAATACTCCTTGACGTGCTAAGGGGTATCTAGAGAGTGGGATAGGTTTAATAACTACCCTAACCCTAACGCGTACCCTAACCCTAACCCCTACCCTAACCCTAACACGAACCCTAATCCTAACCCGTACCCTAAACCGAGCCCTAACCTTCAAACTAACCCTAACCCTAACCCTAACCCATACCCTACGCCGTACACGAACACGTACCCGAACCCGTACCCTAAGCCGTACCCTAACCCTAACCCTAACCCTAACCCTAAGCTACCCTTGACTGCTTCTGCCTCCAATAGATTTCCTAAGCACTAGTGTTTTAAGGAACAGGTTAAAAAGAGAATCCTAATGTGATTTCTTGATAATGGGTGTGTTCCTTATCTTCTCCTAGTGTCTAATCTCTTCTCCATGGCTGGACACCCAAATAATATTCCTTGACGTGCCAAAGGGTATCTAGAGAGTGGGATAGGTTTAATAACTACCCTAACCCTAACGCGTACCCTAACCCTAACCCCTACCCTAACCCTAACTCGTACCCTAATCCTAACCCGTACCCTAAACCGAGCCCTAACCCTCAAACTAACCCTAACCCTAACCCTAACCCATACCCTACGCCGTACCCGAACCCGTACCCGAACCCGTACCCTAACACTAACCCTAACCCTAACCCTAACCCTAACCCTAAGCTACCCTTGACTGCTTCTGCCTCTAATAGATTTCCTAAGCACTAGTGTTTTAAGGAACAGGTAAAAAAGAGAATCCTAATGTGATTTCTTGATAATGGGTGTGTTCCTTATCTTCTCCTAGTGTCTAAACTCTTCTCCATGGCTGGACCCCCAAATAATATTCCTTGACGTGTTAAGGGGTATCTAGAGAGTGGGATAGGTTTAATAACTACCCTAACCCTAACGCGTACCCTAATCCTAACACGTACCCTAATCCTAACCCGTACCCTAAACCGAGCCCTAACCCTCAAATTAACCCTAACCCTAACCCGAACCCATACCCTATGCCGTACCCGAACCTGTACCCTAAGAGGTACCCTAAAGCTAACCCTAACCCTAACCCTAACCCTAACCCTAAGTTACCCTTGACTGCTTCTGCCTCCAATAGATTTCCTAAGCACTAGTGTTTTAAGGAACAGGTTAAAAAGAGAATCCTAATGTGATTTCAGGATAATGGGTGTGTTCCTTATCTTCTCCTAGTGTCTAAACTCTTCTCCATGGTTGGACACCCAAATAATATTCCTTGACGTGCTAAGGGGTATCTAGAGAGTCGGATAGGTTTAATAACTACCCTAACCCTAACGCGTACCCTAACCCTAACCCCTAACCTAACGCTAACACGTACCCGAATCCTAACCCGTACCCTAAACCGAGACCTAACCCTCAAACTAACCCTAACCCTAACCCGAACCCATACCCTACGCCGTACCCGAACCCGTACCCGAACCCGTACCCTAAGCCGTACCCTAACCCTAAACCTAACCCTAACCCTAACCCTAAGCAACCCTTGACTGCTTCTGCCTCCAATAGATTTCCTAAGCACTAGTGTTTTAAGGAATAGGTTAAAAAGAGAATCCTAATGTGATTTCTTGATAATGTGTGTGTTCCTTATCTTCTCCTAGTGTCTAAACTCTTCTCCATGGCTGGACCCCCAAATAATATTCCTTGACGTGCTAAGGGGTATCTAGAGAGTGGGATAGGTTTAATAACTACCCTAACCCTAACGCGTACCCTAACCCTAACACGTACCCTAATCCTAAACCGTATCCTAAACCGAGCCCTAACCCTCAAACTAACCCTAACCCTAACCCTACCCCATACCCTACGCCGTACCCGAACCGTACCCGAACCCGTACCCTAAGCCGTACCCTAACCCTAACCCTAACCCTAAGCTACCCTTGACTGCTTCTGCCTCCAATAGATTTCCTAAGCACTAGTGTTTTAAGGAACAGGTTAAAAAGAGAATCATAATGTGATTTCTTGATAATGGGTGTGTTCCTTATCTTCTCCTAGTGTCTAAACTCTTCTCCATGGCTGGACACCCAAATAATATTCCTTGACGTGCTAAGGGGTATCTAGAGAGTGGGATAGGTTTAATAACTACCCTAACCCTAACGCGTACCCTAACCCTAACCCCTACCCTAACCCTAACACGTACCCTAATCCTAACCCGTACCCTAAACCGAGCCCTAACCCTCAAACTAACCCTAACCCTAACCCTAACCCATACCCTACGCCGTACCCGAACCCATAACCTAACCCGTACCCTAACACTAAACCTAACCCTAACCCTAACCCTAACCCTAAGCTACCCTTGACTGCTTCTGCCTCCAATAGATTTCCTAAGCACTAGTGTTTTAAGGAACAGGTTAAAAAGAGAATCCTAATGTGATTTCTTGATAATGGGTGTGTTCCTTAACTTCTCCTAGTGTCTAAACTCTTCTCCATGGCTGGACCCCCAAATAATATTCCTTGACGTGCTAAGGGGTATCTAGAGAGTGGGATAGGTTTAATAACTACCCTAAACCTAACGCGTACCCTAACCCTAACACGTACCCTAATCCTAACCCGTACCCTAAACCGAGCCCTAACCCTCAAATTAACCCTAACCCTAACCCTAACCCATACCCTACGCCGTACCCGAACCCGTACCCTAAGCGGTACCCTAAAGCTAACCCTAACCCTAACCCTAACCCTAACCCTAACCCTAAGCTACCCTTGACTGCTTCTGCCTCCAATAGATTTCCTAAGCACTAGTGTTTTAAGGAACAGGTTAAAAAGTGAATCCTAATGTGATTTCTTGATAATGGGTGTGTTCCTTATCTTCTCCTAGTGTCTAAACTCTTCTCCATGGCTGGACACCCAAATAATATTCCTTGACTTGCTAAGTGTTATCTAGAGAGTGGGATAGGTTTAATAACTACCCTAACCCTAACGCGTACCCTATCCCTAACCCCTACCCTAACCCTAACAAGTACCCTAATCCTAACCCGTACCCTAAACCGAGCCCTAACCCTCAAACTAACCCTAACCCTAACCCGAACCCATACCCTACGCCGTACTCGAACCCGTACCCGAACCCGTACCCTAAGGCGTACCTTAACCCTAACCCTAACCCTAACCCTAACCCTAAGCTACCCTTGAGTGCTTCTGCCTCCAATAGATTTCCTAAGCACTAGTGTTTTAAGGAACAGGTTAAAAAGAGAATCCTAATGTGATTTCTTGATAATGGGTGTGTTCCTTATCTTCTCCTAGTGTCTAAACTCTTCACCCTGTCTGGACCCCCAAATAATATTCCTTGACGTGCTAAGGGGTATCTAGAGAGTGGGATAGGTTTAATAACTACCCTAACCCTAACGCGTACCCTAACCCTAACGCGTACCCTAACCCTAACCCCTACCCTAACCTTAACACGTACCCTAATCCTAACCCGTACCCTAAACCGAGCCCTAACCCTCAAACTAACCCTAACCCTAACCCTAACCCATACCCTACACCGTACCCGAACCCGTACCCGAAACCGTACCCTAAGCCGTACCCTAACCCTAACCCTAACCCTAACCCTAAGCTACCCCTGACTGCTTCTGCCTGCAATAGATTTCCTAAGCACTCATGTTTTAAGGAACAGGTTAAAAAGAGAATCCTAATGTGATTCTTGATAATGGGTGTGTTCCTTATCTTCTCCTAGTGTCTAAACTCTTCTCCATGGCTGGACCCCCAAATAATATACCTTGACGTGCTAAGGGGTATCTAGAGAGGAGGGTAGGTTTAATAACTACCCTAACCCTAACGCGTACCCTAACCCCTACCCTAACCCTAACACGTACCCTAAACCGAACCCTAACCCTCAAACTAACCCTAACCCTAACCCTAACCCATACCCTACGCCGTACCCGAACCCGTACCCGAACCCGTACCCGAACCCGTACCCTAAGCCGTACCCTAACCCTAACCCTAACCCTAAGCTACCCTTGACTGCTTTTGCCTCCAATAGATTTCCTAAGCACTAGTGTTTTAAGGAACAGGTTAAAAATGGAATCCTAATGTGATTTCTTGATAATGGGTGTGTTCCTTATCTTCTCCTAGTGTCTAAACTCTTCTCCATGGCTGGACCCCCAAATAATATTCCTTGACGTGCTAAGGGGTATCTAGAGAGTGGGATAGGTTTAATAACTACCCTAAACCTAACACGAATCCTAATCCTAACCCGTACCCTAAACCGAGCCCTAACCTTCAAACTTACCCTAACCCTAACCCTAACCCATACCCTACGCCGTACACGAACCCGTACCCAAACCCGTACCCTAAGCCGTAACCTAACCCTAACAGTAATCCTAACCCTAAGCTACCCTTGACTGCTTCTGCCTCCAATAGATTTCCTAAGCACTAGTGTTTTAAGGAACAGGTTAAAAAGAGAATCCTAATGTGATTTCTTGATAATGGGTGTGTTCCTTATCTTCTCCTAGTGTCTAAACTCTTCTCCCTGGCTGGACCCCCAAATAATATTGCTTGACGTGCTAAGGGGTATCTAGAGAGTGGGATAGGTTTAATAACTACCCTAACCCTAACGCGTACCCTAACCCTAACCCCTACCCTAACCTTAACACGTACCCTAATCCTAACCCGTACCCTAAACCGAGCCCTAACCCTCAAACTAACCCTAACCCTAACCCTAAACCATACCCTACGCCGTACACGAACCAGTACACGAACCCGTACCCTAAGCCGTACCCTAACACTAACCCTAACCCTAACCCTAACCCTAAGCTACCTTTGACTGCTTCTGCCTCCAATCGATTTACTAAGCAATAGTGTTTTAAGGAACAGGTTAAAAAGAGAATCCTAATGCGATTTCTTGATAATGGGTGTGTTCCTTATCTTCTCCTAGTGTCTAAACTCTTCTCCCTGGCCCGACCCCCAAATAATATTCCTTGACGTGCTAAGGGGTATCTAGAGAGTGGGATAGGTTTAATAACTACCCCAACCCTAACGCGTACCCTAACCCTAACCCCTACCCTAACCTTAACACGTACCCTAATCCTAACCCGTACCCTAAACCGAGCCCTAACCCTCAAACTAACCCTAACCCTAACCCTAAACCATACCCTACGCCGTACACGAACCAGTACACGAACCCGTACCCTAAGCCGTACCCTAACACTAACCCCAACCCTAACCCTAACCCTAACCCTAAGCTACCCTTGACTGCTTCTGCCTCCAATAGATTTCCTAAGCAGTAGTGTTTTAAGGAACAGGTTAAAAAGAGAATCCTAATGTGATTTCTTGATAATGGGTGTGTTCCTTATCTTCTCCTAGTGTCTAAACTCTTCTCCCTGGCCCGACCCCCAAATAATATTCCTTGACGTGCTAAGGGGTATCTAGAGAGTGGGATAGGTTTAATAACTACCCTAAACCTAACGCGTACCCTAACCCTAACCCCTACCCTAACTTTAACACGTACCCTAATCCTAACCCGTAACCTAAACCGAGCCCTAACCCTCAAACTAACCCTAACCCTAACCCTAACACATACCCTACGCCGTACCCGAACCCGTACCCGAACCCGTACCCTAAGCCGTACCCTAACACTAACCCTAACCCTAACCCTAACCCTAAGCTACCCTTGACTGCTTCTGCCTCCAATAGATTTCCTAAGCACTAGTGTTTTAAGGAACAGGTTAAAAAGAGAATCCTAATGTGATTTCAGGATAATGGGTGTGTTCCTTATCTTCTCCTAGTGTCTAAACTCTTCTCCATGGCTGGACACCCAAATAATATTCCTTGACGTCCTAAGGGGTATCTAGAGAGTGGGATAGGTTTAATAACTACCCTAACCCTAACGCGTACCCTAACCCTAACCCCTAACCTAACCCTAACATGTACCCTAATCCTAACCCGTACCCTAAACCGAGCACTAACCCTCAAACTATCCCTAACCCTAACCCTAACCCATACCCTACGCCGTACCGGAACCCGTACCCGAACCCGTACCCTAAGCCGTACCCTAACCCTAACCCTAACCCTAACGCTAACCCTAAGCTACCCTTGACTGCTTCTGCCTCCAATAGATTTCCTAAGCACTAGCGTATTAAGGAACAGGTTAAAAAGAGAATCCTATTGTGATTTCAGGATAATGGGTGTGTTCCTTATCTTCTCCTAGTGTCTAAACTCTTCTCCATGGCTGGACCCCCAAATAATATTCCTTGACGTGCTAAGGGGTATCTAGAGATTGGGATAGGTTTAATAACTACCCTAACCCTAACGCGTACCCTAACCCTAACCTCTACCCTAACCCTAACACGTACACTAATCCTAACCCGTACCCTAAGCTACCCTTGACTGCTTCTGCCTCCAATAGATTTCCTAAGCACTAGTGTATTAAGGAACTGGTTAAAAAGAGAATCCTATTGTGATTTCAGGATAATGGGTGTGTTCCTTATCTTCTCCTAGTGCCTAAACTCTTCTCCATGGCTGGACCCCCAAATAATATTCCTTGACGTGCTAAGGGGTATCTAGAGAGTGGGATAGGTTTAATAACTACCCTAACCCTAACGCGTACCCTAACCCTAACACGTACCCTAATCCTAACCCGTACCCTAAACCGAGCCCTAACCCTCAAATTAACCCGAACCCTAACCCTAACCCATACCCTACGCCGTACCCGAACCCGTACCCTAAGCGGTACCCTAAAGCTAACCCTAACCCTAACCCTAACCCTAACCCTAAGCTACCCTTGACTGTTTCTGCCTCCAATAGATTTCCTAAGCACTAGTGTTTTAAGGAACAGGTTAAAAAGAGAATCCTAATGTGATTTCAGGATAATGGGTGCGTTCCTTATCTTCTCCTAGTGTCTAAACTCCTCTCCATGGCTGGACACCCAAATAATATTCCTTGACGTGCTAAGGGGTATCTAGAGAGTGGGATAGGTTTAATAACTACCCTAACCCTAACGCGTACCCTAACCCTAACCCCTAACCTAACCCTAACATGTACCCTAATCCTAACCCGTACCCTAAACCGAGCACTAACCCTCAAACTATCCCTAACCCTAACCCTAACCCATACCCTACGCCGTACCCGAACCCGTACCCGAACCCGTACCCTAAGCCGTACCCTAACCCTAACCCTAACCCTAACCCTAAGCTACCCTTGACTGCTTCTGCCTCCAATAGATTTCCTAAGCACTAGTGTTTTAAGGAACAGGTTAAAAAGAGAATCCTAATGTGATTTCTTGATAATGGGTGTGTTCCTTATCTTCTCCTAGTGTCTAAACTCTTCTCCATGGCTGGACCCCCAAATAATATTCCTTGAGGTGCTAAGGGGTATCTAGAGAGTGGGATAGGTTTAATAACTACCCTAACCCTAACGCGTACCCTAACCCTAACCCCTACCCTAAGTTTAACACGTACCCTAATCCTAACCCGTAACCTAAACCGAGCCCTAACCCTCAAACTAACCCTAACCCTAACCCTAACACATACCCTACGCCGTACCCGAACCCGTACCCGAACCCGTACCCTAAGCCGTATCCTAACACTAACCCTAACCCTAACCCTAACCCTAAGCTACCCTTGACAGCTTCGGCCTCCAATAGTTTTCCTAAGCACTAGTGTTTTAAGGAATAGGTTAAAAAGTGAATCCTAATGTGATTTCTTGATAATGGGTGTGTTCCTTATATTCTCCTAGTGTCTAAACTCTTCTCCATGGCTGGACCCCCAAATAATATTCCTTGACGTGCTAAGGGGTATCTAGAGAGTGGGATAGGTTTAATAACAACCCTAACCCTAACGCGTACCCTATCCCTATCCCCTACCCTAATCCTAACACGTACCCTAATCCTAACCCGTACCCTAAACCGAGCCCTAACCCTCAAATTAACCCTAACCCTAACCCTAACCCATACCCTACGCCGTACCCGAACCCGTACCCTAAGCGGTACCCTAAAGCTAACACTAACCCTAACCCTAACCCTAACCCTAAGCTACCCTTGACTGCTTCTGCCTCCAATAGATTTCCTAAGCACTAGTGTTTTAAGGAACAGGTTAAAAAGAGAATCCTAATGTGATTTCTTGATAATGGGTGTGTTCCTTATCTTCTCCTAGTGTCTAAACTCTTCTCCATGGCTGGACCCCCAAATAATATTCCTTGACGTGCTAAGGGGTATCTAGAGAGTGGGATAGGTTTAATAACTACCCTAACCCTAACGCGTACCCTAACCCTAACCCCTACCCTAACCCTAACACGTACCCTAATGCTAACCCGTACCCTAAACCGAGCCCTAACCCTCAAACTAACCCTAACCCTAACCCTAAACCATACCCTACGCCGTACCCGAACCCGTACCCGAACCCGAAACGTAAGCCGTACCCTAACACTAACCCTAACCCTAACCCTAACCCTAAGCTACCCTTGACTGCTTCTGCCTCCAATAGATTTCCTAAGCACTAGTGTTTTAAGGAACAGGTTAAAAAGAGAATCCTAATGTGATTTCTTGATAATGGGTGTGTTCCTTATCTTCTCCTAGTGTCTAAACTCTTCTCCATGGCTGGACCCCCAAATAATATTCCTTGACGTGCTAAGGGGTATCTAGATAGTGGGATAGGTTTAATAACTACCCTAACCCTAACGCGTACCCTAACCCTAACCCCTACCCTAACCCTAACACGTACCCTAATGCTAACCCGTACCCTAAACCGAGCCCTAACCCTCAAACTAACCCTAACCCTAACCCTAACCCATACCCTACGCCGTACCCGAACCCGTACCCGAACCCGAACCCTAAGCCATACCCTAACACTAACCCTAACCCTAACACTAACCCTAAGCTACCCTTGACTGCTTCTGCCTCCAATAGATTTCCTAAGCACTAGTGTTTTAAGGAACAGGTTAAAAAGTGAATCCTAATGTGATTTCAGGATAATGGGTGTGTTCCTTATCTTCTCCTAGTGTCTAAACTCTTCTCCATGGCTGGACCCCCAAATAATATTCCTTGACGTGCTAAGGGGTATCTAGAGAGTGGGATAGGTTTAATAACTACCCTAACCCTAACGCGTACCCTAACCCTAACACGTACCCTAATCCTAAACCGTACCCTAAACCGAGCCCTAACCCTCAAACTAACCCTAACCCTAACCCTAACCCATACCCTACGCCGTATCCGAACCCGTACCCTAAGCCTTACCCTAACAATAACCCTAACCCTAAACCTAAGCTACCCTTGACTGCTTCTGCCTCCAATAGATTTCCTAAGCACTAGTGTTTTAAGGAACAGGTTAAAAAGAGAATCCTAATGTGATTTCTTGATAATGGGTGTGTTCCTTATCTTCTCCTAGTGTCTCAACTCTTCTCCATGGCTGGACCCCCAAATAATATTCCTTGACGTGCTAAGGGGTATCTAGAGAGTGGGATAGGTTTAATAACTACCCTAACCCTAACGCGTACCCTAACCCTAACCCCTACCCTAACCCTAACACGTACCCTAATGCTAACCCGTACCCTAAACCGAGCCCTAACCCTCAAACTAACCCTAACCCTAACCCTAAACCATACCCTACGCCGTACCCGAACCCGTACCCGAACCCGAAACCTAAGCCGTACCCTAACACTAACCCTAACCCTAACCCTAACCCTAAGCTACCCTTGACTGCTTCTGCCTCCAATAGATTTCCTAAGCACTAGTGTTTTAAGGAACAGGTTAAAAAGTGAATCCTAATGTGATTTCTTGATAATGGGTGTGTTCCTTATCTTCTCCTAGTGTCTAAACTCTTATCCATGGCTGGACCCCCAAATAATATTCCTTGACTTGCTAAGTGTTATCTAGAGAGTGGGATAGGTTTAATAACTACCCTAACCCTAACGCGTACCCTAACCATAACCCCTACCCTAACCCTAACACGTACCCTAAACCGAGCTCTAACCCTCAAACTAACCCTAACCCTAACCCTAACTCATACCCTACGCCGTACCCGAACCCGTACCCGAACCCGTAACCGAACCCGTACCCTAAGCCGTACCCTAACCCTAAAACTAACCCTAAGCTACCCTTGACTGCTTCTGCCTCCAATAGATTTCCTAAGCACTAGTGTTTTAAGGAACAGGTTAAAAAGGGAATCCTAATGTGATTTCAGTTTAATGGGTGTGTTCCTTACCTTCTCCTAGTGTCTAAACTCTTCTCCATGGCTGGACCCCCAAATAATATTCCTTGACGTGCTAAGGGGTATCTAGAGAGTGGGATAGGTTTAATAACTACCCTAAACCTAACGCGTACCCTAACCCTAACCCCTAACCTAACTTTAACACGTACCCTAATCCTAACCCGTACCCTAAACCGAGCCCTAACCCTCAAACTAACCCTAACCCTAACCCTAACCCATACCCTACGCCGTACCCGAACCCGTACCCGAACCCGTACCCTAAGCCGTACCCTAACACTAACCCTAACCCTAACCCTAAGCTACCCTTGACTGCTTCTGCCTCCAATAGATTTCCTAAGCACTAGTGTTTTAAGGAACACGTTAAAAAATGAATCCTAATGTGATTTCTTGATAATGGGTGTGTTCTTTATATTCTCCTAGTGTCTAAACTCTTCTCCATGGCTGGACACCCAAATAATATTCCTTGACGTGCTAAGGGGTATCTAGAGAGTGGGATAGGTTTAATAACTACCCTAACCCTAACGCGTACCCTAACCCTATCCCCTACCCTAATCCTAACACGTACCCTAATCCTAACCCGTACCCTAAACCCAGCCCTAACCCTCAAACTAACCCTAACATTAACCCTTACCCTACGCCGTACCCGAACCCGTAACCTAACCCGTACCCTAACACTAACCCTAACCCTAACCCTAACCCTAACCCTAACCCTAAGTTACCCTTGACTGCTTCTGCCTCCAATAGATTTCCTAAGCACTAGTGTTTTAAGGAACAGGTTAAAAAGAGAATCCTAATGTGATTTCTTGATAATGGGTGTGTTCCTTATCTTCTCCTAGTGTCTAAACTCTTCTCCATGGCTGGACCCCCAAATAATATTCCTTGACGTGCTAAGGGGTATCTAGAGAGTGGGATAGTTTTAATAACTACCCTAACCCTAACGCGTACCCTAACCCTAACACGTACCCTAATCCTAACCCGTACCCTAAACCGAGCCCTAACCCTCAAATTAACCCTAACCCTAACCCTAACCCATACCCTACGCCGTACCCGAACCCGTACCCTAAGCGGTACCCTAAAGCTAACCCTAACCCTAACCCTAACCCTAACCCTAAGCTACCCTTGACTGCTTCTGCCTCCAATAGATTTCCTAAGCACTAGTGTTTTAAGGAACAGGTTAAAAAGAGAATCCTAATGTGATTTCAGGATAATGGGTGTGTTCCTTATCTTCTCCTAGTGTCTAAACTCTTCTCCATGGCTGGACACCCAAATAATATTCCTTGACGTGCTAAGGGGTATCTAGAGAGTGGGATAGGTTTAATAACTACCCTAACCCTAACGCGTACCCTAACCCTAACCCCTACCCTAACCTTAACACGTACCCTAATCCTAACCCGTACCCTAAACCGAGCCCTAACCCTCAAACTAACCCTAACCCTAACCCTAAACCATACCCTACGCCGTACACGAACCAGTACACGAACCCGTACCCTAAGCCGTACCCTAACACTAACCCCAACCCTAACCCTAACCCTAACCCTAAGCTACCCTTGACTGCTTCTGCCTCCAATAGATTTCCTAAGCAGTAGTGTTTTAAGGAACAGGTTAAAAAGAGAATCCTAATGTGATTTCTTGATAATGGGTGTGTTCCTTATCTTCTCCTAGTGTCTAAACTCTTCTCCCTGGCCCGACCCCCAAATAATATTCCTTGACGTGCTAAGGGGTATCTAGAGAGTGGGATAGGTTTAATAACTACCCTAAACCTAACGCGTACCCTAACCCTAACCCCTACCCTAACTTTAACACGTACCCTAATCATAACCCGTACCCTAAACCGAGCCCTAACCCTCAAACTAACCCTAACCCTAACCCTAACACATACCCTACGCCGTACCCGAACCCGTACCCGAACCCGTACCCTAAGCCGTACCCTAACACTAACCCTAACCCTAACCCTAACCCTAAGCTACCCTTGACTGCTTCTGCCTCCAATAGATTTCCTAAGCACTAGTGTTTTAAGGAACAGGTTAAAAAGAGAATCCTAATGTGATTTCAGGATAATGGGTGTGTTCCTTATCTTCTCCTAGTGTCTAAACTCTTCTCCATGGCTGGACACCCAAATAATATTCCTTGACGTGCTAAGGGGTATCTAGAGAGTGGGATAGGTTTAATAACTACCCTAACCCTAACGCGTACCCTAACCCTAACCCCTAACCTAACCCTAACATGTACCCTAATCCTAACCCGTACCCTAAACCGAGCACTAACCCTCAAACTATCCCTAACCCTAACCCTAACCCATACCCTACGCCGTACCGGAACCCGTACCCGAACCCGTACCCTAAGCCGTACCCTAACCCTAACCCTAACCCTAACGCTAACCCTAAGCTACCCTTGACTGCTTCTGCCTCCAATAGATTTCCTAAGCACTAGCGTATTAAGGAACAGGTTAAAAAGAGAATCCTATTGTGATTTCAGGATAATGGGTGTGTTCCTTATCTTCTCCTAGTGTCTAAACTCTTCTCCATGGCTGGACCCCCAAATAATATTCCTTGACGTGCTAAGGGGTATCTAGAGATTGGGATAGGTTTAATAACTACCCTAACCCTAACGCGTACCCTAACCCTAACCTCTACCCTAACCCTAACACGTACACTAATCCTAACCCGTACCCTAAGCTACCCTTGACTGCTTCTGCCTCCAATAGATTTCCTAAGCACTAGTGTATTAAGGAACAGGTTAAAAAGAGAATCCTATTGTGATTTCAGGATAATGGGTGTGTTCCTTATCTTCTCCTAGTGCCTAAACTCTTCTCCATGGCTGGACCCCCAAATAATATTCCTTGACGTGCTAAGGGGTATCTAGAGAGTGGGATAGGTTTAATAACTACCCTAACCCTAACGCGTACCCTAACCCTAACACGTACCCTAATCCTAACCCGTACCCTAAACCGAGCCCTAACCCTCAAATTAACCCGAACCCTAACCCTAACCCATACCCTACGCCGTACCCGAACCCGTACCCTAAGCGGTACCCTAAAGCTAACACTAACCCTAACCCTAACCCTAACCCTAAGCTACCCTTGACTGCTTCTGCCTCCAATAGATTTCCTAAGCACTAATGTTTTAAGGAACAGGTTAAAAAGAGAATCCTAATGTGATTTCAGGATAATGGGTGTGTTCCTTATCTTCTCCTAGTGTCTAAACTCTTCTCCATGGCTGGACCCCCAAATAATATTCCTTGACGTGCTAAGGGGTATCTAGAGAGTGGGATAGGTTTAATAACTACCCTAACCCTAACGCGTACCCTAAACCTAACACGTACCCTAATCCTAAACCGTACCCTAAACCGAGCTCTAACCCTCAAACTAACCCTAACCCTAACCCTAACCCATACCCTACGCCGTACCCGAACCCGTTCCCTAAGCCTTACCCTAACAATAACCCTAACCCTAAACCTAAGCTACCCTTGACTGCTTCTGCCTCCAATAGATTTCCTAAGCACTAGTGTTTTAAGGAACAGGTTAAAAAGAGAATCCTAATGTGATTTCTTGATAATGGGTGTGTTCCTTATCTTCTCCTAGTGTCTAAACTCTTCTCCATGGCTGGACCCCCAAATAATATTCCTTGACGTGCTAAGGGGTATCTAGAGAGTGGGATAGGTTTAATAACTACCCTAACCCTAACGCGTACCCTAACCCTAACCCCTACCCTAACCCTAACACGTACCCTAATGCTAACCCGTACCCTAAACCGAGCCCTAACCCTCAAACTAACCCTAACCCTAAACCTAACCCATACCCTACGCCGTACCCGAACCCGTACCCGAACCCGTACCCTAAGCCGTACCCTAACACTAACCCTAACCCTAACCCTAAGCTACCCTTGACTGCTTCTCCCTCCAATAGATTTCCTAAGCACTAGTGTTTTAAGGAACACGTTAAAAAATGAATCCTAATGTGATTTCTTGATAATGGGTGTGTTCTTTATATTCCCCTAGTGTCTAAACTCTTCTCCATGGCTGGACACCCAAATAATATTCCTTGACGTGCTAAGGGGTATCTAGAGAGTGGGATAGGTTTAATAACTACCCTAACCCTAACGCGTACCCTAACCCTATCCCCTACCCTAATCCTAACACGTACCCTAATCCTAACCCGTACCCTAAACCGAGCCCTAACCCTCAAACTAACCCTAACATTAACCCTTACCCTACGCCGTACCCGAACCCGTAACCTAACCCGTACCCTAACACTAACCCTAACCCTAACCCTAACCCTAAGTTACCCTTGACTGCTTCTGCCTCCAATAGATTTCCTAAGCACTAGTGTTTTAAGGAACAGGTTAAAAAGAGAATCCTAATGTGATTTCTTGATAATGGGTGTGTTCCTTATCTTCTCCTAGTGTCTAAACTCTTCTCCTTGGCTGGACCCCCAAATAATATTCCTTGACGTGCTAAGGGGTATCTAGAGAGTGGGATAGGTTTAATAACTACCCTAAACCTAACGCGTACCCTAACCCTAACACGTACCCTAATCCTAACCCGTACCCTAAACCGAGCCCTAACCCTCAAATTAACCCTAACCCTAACCCTAACCCATACCCTACGCCGTACCCGAAACCGTACCCTAAGCGGTACCCTAAAGCTAACCCTAACCCTAACCCTAACCCTAACCCTAAGCTACCCTTGACTGCTTCTGCCTCCAATAGATTTCCTAAGCACTAGTGTTTTAAGGAACAGGTTAAAAAGAGAATCCTAATGTGATTTCAGGATAATGGGTGTGTTCCTTATCTTCTCCTAGTGTCTAAACTCTTCTCCATGGCTGGACACCCAAATAATATTCCTTGACGTGCTAAGGGGTATCTAGAGAGTGGGATAGGTTTAATAACTACCCTAACCCTAACGCGTACCCTAACCCTAACCCCTAAGCTAACCCTAACATGTACCCTAATCCTAACCCGTACCCTAAACCGAGCACTAACCCTCAAACTATCCCTAACCCTAACCCTAACCCATACCCTACGCCGTACCCGAACCCGTACCCGAAACCGTACCCTAAGCCGTACCCTAACCCTAACCCTAACCCTAACCCTAAGCTACCCTTGACTGCTTCTGCCTCCAATAGATTTCCTAAGCAATAGTGTATTAAGGAACAGGTTAAAAAGAGAATCCTATTGTGATTTCAGGATAATGGGTGTGTTCCTTATCTTCTCCTAGTGTCTAAACTCTTCTCCATGGCTGGACCCCCAAATAATATTCCTTGACGTGCTAAGGGGTATCTAGAGAGTGGGATAGGTTTAATAACTACCCTAACCCTAACGCGTACCCTAACCCTAACCTCTACCCTAACCCTAACACGTACACTAATCCTAACACGTACCCTAAGCTACCCTTGACTGCTTCTGCCTCCAATAGATTTCCTAAGCACTAGTGTATTAAGGAACAGGTTAAAAAGAGAATCCTATTGTGATTTCAGGATAATGGGTGTGTTCCTTATCTTCTCCTAGTGTCTAAACTCTTCTCCATGGCTGGACCCCCAAATAATATTCCTTGACGTGCTAAGGGGTATCTAGAGAGTGGGATAGGTTTAATAACTACCCTAACCCTAACGCGTACCCTAACCCTAACACGTACCCTAATCCTAAACCGTCCCCTAAACCGAGCCCTAACCCTCAAACTAACCCTAACCCTAACCCTAACCCATACCCTACGCCGTACCCGAACCCGTACCCTAAGCCTTACCCTAACAGTAACCCTAACCCTAACCCTAAGCTACCCTTGACTGCTTCTGCCTCCAATAGATTTCCTAAGCACTAGTGTTTTAAGGAACAGGTTAAAAAGAGAATCCTAATGTGATTTCAGGATAATGGGTGTGTTCCTTATCTTCTCCTAGTGTCTAAACTCTTCTCCATTGCTGGACCCCCAAATAATATTCCTTGACGTGCTAAGGGGTATCTAGAGAGTAGGATAGGTTTAATAACTACCCTAACCCTAACGCGTACCCTAACCCTAACCCCTACCCTAACCCTAACACGAACCCTAATCCTAACCCGTACCCTAAACCGAGCCCTAACCTTCAAACTAACCCTAACCCTAACCCTAACCCATACCCTACGCCGTACACGAACCCGTTACCGAACCCGTACCCTAAGCCGTACCCTAACCCTAACCCTAACCCTAACCCTAACCCTAAGCTACCCTTGACTGCTTCTGCCTCCAATAGATTTCCTAAGCACTAGTGTTTTAAGGAACAGGTTAAAAAGAGAATCCTAATGTGATTTCTTGATAATGGGTGTGTTCCTTATCTTCTCCTAGTGTCTAAACTCTTCTCCATGGCTGGACACCCAAATAATATTCCTTGACGTGCTAAGGGGTATCTAGGGAGTGGGATAGGTTTAATAACTACCCTAACCCTAACGCGTACCCTAACCATAACCCCTACCCTAACCCTAACACGTACCCTAATCCTAACCCGTACCCTAACCCGAGACCTAACCCTCAAACTAACACTAACCCTAACCCTAACCCATACCCTACGCCGTACCCGAACCCGTAACCTAACCCGTACCCTAACACTAACCCTAACCCTAACCCTAAGCTACCCTTGACTGCTTCTGCCTCCAATAGATTTCCTAAGCACTAGTGTTTTAAGGAACAGGTTAAAAAGAGAATCCTAATGTGATTTCTTGATAATGGGTGTGTTCCTTATCTTCTCCTAGTGTCTAAATTCTTCTCCATGGCTGGACCCCCAAATAATATTCCTTGACGTGCTAAGGGGTATCTAGAGAGTGGGATAGGTTTAATAACTACCCTAAACCTAACGCGTACCCTAACCCTATCACGTACCCTAATCCTAAACCGTACCCTAAACCGAGCCCTAACCCTCAAACTAACCCTAAGCCTAACCCTAACCCATACCCTACGCCGTACACGAACCCGTACCCTAAGCCTTACCCTAACAATAACCCTAACCCTAACCCTAAGCTACCCTTGACTGCTTCTGCCTCCAATAGATTTCCCAAGCACTAGTGTTTTAAGGAACAGGTTAAAAAGAGAATCCTAATGTGATTTCTTGATAATGGGTGTGTTCCTTATCTTCTCCTAGTGTCTAAACTCTTCTCCATGGCTGGACCCCCAAATAATATTCCTTGACGTGCTAAGGGGTATCTAGAGAGTGGGATAGGTTTAATAACTACCCTAACCCTAACGCGTACCCTAACCCTAACCTCTACCCTAACCCTAACACGTACACTAATCCTAACCCGTACCCTAAACCGAGCCCTAACCCTCAAACTAACCCTAACCCTAAACCTAACCCATACCCTACGCCGTACCCGAACCCGTACCCGAACCCGTACCCTAAGCCGTACCCTAACCCTAACCCTAACCCTAACCCTAAGCTACCCTTGACTGCTTCTGCCTCCAATAGATTTCCTAAGCACTAGTGTATTAAGGAACAGGTTAAAAAGAGAATCATAATGTGATTTCAGGATAATGGGTGTGTTCCTTATCTTCTCCTAGTGTCTAAACTCTTCTCCATGGCTGGACCCCCAAATAATATTCCTTGACGTGCTAAGGGGTATCTAGAGAGTGGGATAGGTTTAATAACTACCCTAACCCTAACGCGTACCCTAACCGTAACCCCTACCCTAACCCTAACACGAACCCTAATCCTAACCCGTACCCTAAACCGAGCCCTAACCTTCAAACTAACCCTAACCCTAACCCTAACCCTAACCCTAACCCTAAGCTACCCTTGACTGCTTCTGCCTCCAATAGATTTCCTAAGCACTAGTGTTTTAAGGAACAGGTTAAAAAGAGAATCCTAATGTGATTTCTTGATAATGGGTGTGTTCCTTATCTTCTCCTAGTGTCTAAACTCTTCTCCATGGCTGGACCCCCAAATAATATTCCTTGACGTGTTAAGGGGTATCTAGAGAGTGGGATAGGTTTAATAACTACCCTAACCCTAACGCGTACCCTAATCCTAACACGTACCCTAATCCTAACCCGTACCCTAAACCGAGCCCTAACCCTCAAATTAACCCTAACCCTAACCCTAACCCATACCCTACGCCGTACCCGAACCCGTACCCTAAGCGGTACCCTAAAGCTAACCATAACCCTAACCCTAACCCTAACCCTAAGCTACCCTTGACTGCTTCTGCCTCCAATAGATTTCCTAAGCACTAGTGTTTTAAGGAACAGGTTAAAAAGAGAATCCTAATGTGATTTCAGGAAAACGGGTGTGTTCCTTATCTTCTCCTAGTGTCTAAACTCTTCTCCATGGCTGGAAACCCAAATAATATTCCTTGACGTGCTAAGGGGTATCTAGAGAGTGGGATAGGTTTAATAACTACCCTAACCCTAACGCGTACCCTAACCCTAACCCCTAACCTAACGCTAACACGTACCCTAATCCTAACCCGTACCCTAAACCGAGCCCTAACCCTCAAACTAACGCTAACCCTATCCCTAAAACATACCCTATGCCGTACCCGAACCCATACCCTAAGCCTTACCCTAACAATCACCCTAACCCTAACCCTAAGCTACCCTTGACTGCTTCTGCCTCCAATAGATTTCCTAAGCACTAGTGTTTTAAGGAATAGGTTAAAAAGAGAATCCTAATGTGATTTCTTGATAATGGGTGTGTTCCTTGTCTTCTCCTAGTGTCTAAACTCTTCTCCATGGCTGGACCCCCAAATAATATTCCTTGACGTGCTAAGGGGTATCTAGAGAGTGGGATAGGTTTAATAACTACCTTAACCCTAATGCGTACCCTAACCCTAACCTCTACCCTAACCCTAACACGTACACTAATCCTAACCCGTACCCTAAACCGAGCCCTAACCCTCAAACTAACCCTAACACTAAACCTAACCTATACCCTACGCCGTACCCGAACCCGTACCCGAACCCGTACCCTAAGCCGTACCCTAACCCTAACCCTAACCCTAACCCTAACCCTAAGCTACCCTTGACTGCTTCTGCCTCCAATAGGTTTCCTAAGCACTAGTGTATTAAGGAACAGGTTAAAAAGAGAATCCTAATGTGACTTCAGTATAATGGGTGTGTTCCTTATCTTCTCCTAGTGTCTAAACTCTTCTCCATGGCTGGACCCCCAAATAATATTCCTTGACGTGCTAAGGGGTATCTAGAGAGTGGGATAGGTTTAATAACTACCCTAACCCTAACGCCTACCCTAACCCTAACACGTACCCTAATCCTAATCCGTACCCTAAACCGAGCCCTAACCCTCAAATTAACCCTAATCCTAACCCTAACCCATACCCTACGCCGTATCCGAACCCGTACCCTAAGCGGTACCCTAAAGCTAAACCTAACCCTAACCCTAACCCTAACCCTAAGCTACCCTTGACTGCTTCTGCCTCCAATAGATTTCCTAAGCACTAGTGTTTTAAGTAACAGGTTAAAAAGAGAATCCTAATGTGATTTCAGGATAATGGGTGTGTTCCTTATCTTCTCCTAGTGTCTAAACTCTTCTCCATGGCTGGACACGCAAATAATATTCCTTGACGTGCTAAGGGGTATCTATAGAGTGGGATAGGTTTAATAACTACCCTAACCCTAACGCGTACCCTAACCCTAACCCCTAACCTAAACCTAACACGTACCCTAATCCTAACCCGTACCCTAAACCGAGACCTAATCCTCAAACTAACCCTAACCCTAACCCGAACCCATACCCTACGCCGTACCCGAACCCGTACCCGAACCCGTACCCTAAGCCGTACCCTAAGCGTAACCCTAACCCTAACCCTAAGCTACCCTTGACTGCTTCTGCCTCCAATAGATTTCCTAAGCACTAGTGTTTTAAGGAACAGGTTAAAAAGAGAATCCTAATGTGATTTCTTGATAATGGGTGTGTTCCTTATCTTCTCCTAATGTCTAAATTCTTCTCCATGGCTGGACCCGCAAATAATATTCCTTGACGTGCTAAGCGGTATCTAGGGAGTGGGATAGGTTTAATAACTACCCTAACCCTAACGCGTACCCTAACCCTAACCCCTACCCTAACCCTAACACGTACCCTAATCCTAACCCTTACCCTAAACCGAGCCCTATCCCTCAAACTAACCCTAACCCTAACCCTAAAACATACCCTATGCCGTACCCGAACCCGTACCCTAAGCCTTACCCTAACAATAACCCTAACCCTAACCCTAAGCTAAACTTGACTGCTTCTGCCTCCAATAGATTTCCTAAGCACTAGTGTTTTAAGGAACAGGTTAAAAAGAGAATCCTAATGTGATTTCTTGATAATGGGTGTGTTCCTTATCTTCTCCTAGTGTCTAAACTCTTCTCCATGGCTGGACCCCCAAATAATATTCCTTGACGTGCTAAGGGGTATCTAGAGAGTGGGATGGGTTTAATAACTACCCTAACCCTAACGCGTAGCCTAACCCTTACCTCCACCCTAACCCTAACAAGTACACTAATCCTAACCCGTACCCTAAACCGAGCCCTAACCCTCAAACTAACCCTAACCCTAACCCTAACCCATACCCTACGCCGTACCCGAACCCGTACCCGAACCCGTACCCTAAGCCGTACCCTAACACTAACCCTAACCCTAACCCTAAGCTACCCTTGACTGCTTCTGCCTCCAATAGATTTCCTAAGCACTAGTGTTTTAAGGAACACGTTAAAAAATGAATCCTAATGTGATTTCTTGATAATGGGTGTGTTCTTTATATTCTCCTAGTGTCTAAACTCTTCTCCATGGCTGGACACCCAAATAATATTCCTTGACGTGCTAAGGGGTATCTAGAGAGTGGGATAGGTTTAATAACTACCCTAACCCTAACGCGTACCCTAACCCTATCCCCTACCCTAATCCTAACACGTACCCTAATCCTAACCCGTACCCTAAACCGAGCCCTAACCCTCAAACTAACCCTAACATTAACCCTTACCCTACGCCGTACCCGAACCCGTAACCTAACCCGTACCCTAACACTAACCCTAACCCTAACCCTAACCCTAACCCTAACCCTAAGTTACCCTTGACTGCTTCTGCCTCCAATAGATTTCCTAAGCACTAGTGTTTTAAGGAACAGGTTAAAAAGAGAATCCTAATGTGATTTCTTGATAATGGGTGTGTTCCTTATCTTCTCCTAGTGTCTAAACTCTTCTCCATGGCTGGACCCCCAAATAATATTCCTTGACGTGCTAAGGGGTATCTAGAGAGTGGGATAGTTTTAATAACTACCCTAACCCTAACGCGTACCCTAACCCTAACACGTACCCTAATCCTAACCCGTACCCTAAACCGAGCCCTAACCCTCAAATTAACCCTAACCCTAACCCTAACCCATACCCTACGCCGTACCCGAACCCGTACCCTAAGCGGTACCCTAAAGCTAACCCTAACCCTAACCCTAACCCTAACCCTAAGCTACCCTTGACTGCTTCTGCCTCCAATAGATTTCCTAAGCACTAGTGTTTTAAGGAACAGGTTAAAAAGAGAATCCTAATGTGATTTCAGGATAATGGGTGTGTTCCTTATCTTCTCCTAGTGTCTAAACTCTTCTCCATGGCTGGACACCCAAACAATATTCCTTGACGTGCTAAGGGGTATCTAGAGAGTGGGATAGGTTTAATAACTACCCTAACCCTAACGCGTACCCTAACCCTAACCCCTACCCTAACCTTAACACGTACCCTAATCCTAACCCGTACCCTAAACCGAGCCCTAACCCTCAAACTAACCCTAACCCTAACCCTAAACCATACCCTACGCCGTACACGAACCAGTACACGAACCCGTACCCTAAGCCGTACCCTAACACTAACCCCAACCCTAACCCTAACCCTAACCCTAAGCTACCCTTGACTGCTTCTGCCTCCAATAGATTTCCTAAGCAGTAGTGTTTTAAGGAACAGGTTAAAAAGAGAATCCTAATGTGATTTCTTGATAATGGGTGTGTTCCTTATCTTCTCCTAGTGTCTAAACTCTTCTCCCTGGCCCGACCCCCAAATAATATTCCTTGACGTGCTAAGGGGTATCTAGAGAGTGGGATAGGTTTAATAACTACCCTAAACCTAACGCGTACCCTAACCCTAACCCCTACCCTAACTTTAACACGTACCCTAATCATAACCCGTACCCTAAACCGAGCCCTAACCCTCAAACTAACCCTAACCCTAACCCTAACACATACCCTACGCCGTACCCGAACCCGTACCCGAACCCGTACCCTAAGCCGTACCCTAACACTAACCCTAACCCTAACCCTAACCCTAAGCTACCCTTGACTGCTTCTGCCTCCAATAGATTTCCTAAGCACTAGTGTTTTAAGGAACAGGTTAAAAAGAGAATCCTAATGTGATTTCAGGATAATGGGTGTGTTCCTTATCTTCTCCTAGTGTCTAAACTCTTCTCCATGGCTGGACACCCAAATAATATTCCTTGACGTGCTAAGGGGTATCTAGAGAGTGGGATAGGTTTAATAACTACCCTAACCCTAACGCGTACCCTAACCCTAACCCCTAACCTAACCCTAACATGTACCCTAATCCTAACCCGTACCCTAAACCGAGCACTAACCCTCAAACTATCCCTAACCCTAACCCTAACCCATACCCTACGCCGTACCGGAACCCGTACCCGAACCCGTACCCTAAGCCGTACCCTAACCCTAACCCTAACCCTAACGCTAACCCTAAGCTACCCTTGACTGCTTCTGCCTCCAATAGATTTCCTAAGCACTAGCGTATTAAGGAACAGGTTAAAAAGAGAATCCTATTGTGATTTCAGGATAATGGGTGTGTTCCTTATCTTCTCCTAGTGTCTAAACTCTTCTCCATGGCTGGACCCCCAAATAATATTCCTTGACGTGCTAAGGGGTATCTAGAGATTGGGATAGGTTTAATAACTACCCTAACCCTAACGCGTACCCTAACCCTAACCTCTACCCTAACCCTAACACGTACACTAATCCTAACCCGTACCCTAAGCTACCCTTGACTGCTTCTGCCTCCAATAGATTTCCTAAGCACTAGTGTATTAAGGAACAGGTTAAAAAGAGAATCCTATTGTGATTTCAGGATAATGGGTGTGTTCCTTATCTTCTCCTAGTGCCTAAACTCTTCTCCATGGCTGGACCCCCAAATAATATTCCTTGACGTGCTAAGGGGTATCTAGAGAGTGGGATAGGTTTAATAACTACCCTAACCCTAACGCGTACCCTAACCCTAACACGTACCCTAATCCTAACCCGTACCCTAAACCGAGCCCTAACCCTCAAATTAACCCGAACCCTAACCCTAACCCATACCCTACGCCGTACCCGAACCCGTACCCTAAGCGGTACCCTAAAGCTAACCCTAACCCTAACCCTAACCCTAACCCTAAGCTACCCTTGACTGTTTCTGCCTCCAATAGATTTCCTAAGCACTAGTGTTTTAAGGAACAGGTTAAAAAGAGAATCCTAATGTGATTTCAGGATAATGGGTGTGTTCCTTATCTTCTCCTAGTGTCTAAACTCTTCTCCATGGCTGGACACCCAAATAATATTCCTTGACGTGCTAAGGGGTATCTAGAGAGTGGGATAGGTTTAATAACTACCCTAACCCTAACGCGTACCCTAACCCTAACCCCTAACCTAACCCTAACATGTACCCTAATCCTAACCCGTACCCTAAACCGAGCACTAACCCTCAAACTATCCCTAACCCTAACCCTAACCCATACCCTACGCCGTACCCGAACCCGTACCCGAACCCGTACCCTAAGCCGTACCCTAACCCTAACCCTAACCCTAACCCTAACCCTAAGCTACCCTTGACTGCTTCTGCCTCCAATAGATTTCCTAAGCACTAGTGTTTTAAGGAACAGGTTAAAAAGAGAATCCTAATGTGATTTCTTGATAATGGGTGTGTTCCTTATCTTCTCCTAGTGTCTAAACTCTTCTCCATGGCTGGACCCCCAAATAATATTCCTTGAGGTGCTAAGGGGTATCTAGAGAGTGGGATAGGTTTAATAACTACCCTAACCCTAACGCGTACCCTAACCCTAACCCCTACCCTAACTTTAACACGTACCCTAATCCTAACCCGTAACCTAAACCGAGCCCTAACCCTCAAACTAACCCTAACCCTAACCCTAACACATACCCTACGCCGTACCCGAACCCGTACCCGAACCCGTACCCTAAGCCGTACCCTAACACTAACCCTAACCCTAACCCTAACCCTAAGCTACCCTTGACAGCTTCTGCCTCCAATAGATTTCCTAAGCACTAGTGTTTTAAGGAATAGGTTAAAAAGTGAATCCTAATGTGATTTCTTGATAATGGGTGTGTTCCTTATATTCTCCTAGTGTCTAAACTCTTCTCCATGGCTGGACCCCCAAATAATATTCCTTGACGTGCTAAGGGGTATCTAGAGAGTTGGATAGGTTTAATAACAACCCTAACCCTAACGCGTACCCTAACCCTATCCCCTACCCTAATCCTAACACGTACCCTAATCCTAACCCGTACCCTAAACCGAGCCCTAACCCTCAAATTAACCCTAACCCTAACCCTAACCCATACCCTACGCCGTACCCGAACCCGTACCCTAAGCGGTACCCTAAAGCTAACACTAACCCTAACCCTAACCCTAACCCTAAGCTACCCTTGACTGCTTCTGCCTCCAATAGATTTCCTAAGCACTAATGTTTTAAGGAACAGGTTAAAAAGAGAATCCTAATGTGATTTCAGGATAATGGGTGTGTTCCTTATCTTCTCCTAGTGTCTAAACTCTTCTCCATGGCTGGACCCCCAAATAATATTCCTTGACGTGCTAAGGGGTATCTAGAGAGTGGGATAGGTTTAATAACTACCCTAACCCTAACGCGTACCCTAAACCTAACACGTACCCTAATCCTAAACCGTACCCTAAACCGAGCTCTAACCCTCAAACTAACCCTAACCCTAACCCTAACCCATACCCTACGCCGTACCCGAACCCGTACCCTAAGCCTTACCCTAACAATAACCCTAACCCTAAACCTAAGCTACCCTTGACTGCTTCTGCCTCCAATAGATTTCCTAAGCACTAGTGTTTTAAGGAACAGGTTAAAAAGAGAATCCTAATGTGATTTCTTGATAATGGGTGTGTTCCTTATCTTCTCCTAGTGTCTAAACTCTTCTCCATGGCTGGACCCCCAAATAATATTCCTTGACGTGCTAAGGGGTATCTAGAGAGTGGGATAGGTTTAATAACTACCCTAACCCTAACGCGTACCCTAACCCTAACCCCTACCCTAACCCTAACACGTACCCTAATGCTAACCCGTACCCTAAACCGAGCCCTAACCCTCAAACTAACCCTAACCCTAACCCTAACCCATACCCTACGCCGTACCCGAACCCGTACCCGAACCCGTACCCTAAGCCGTACCCTAACACTAACCCTAACCCTAACCCTAAGCTACCCTTGACTGCTTCTCCCTCCAATAGATTTCCTAAGCACTAGTGTTTTAAGGAACACGTTAAAAAATGAATCCTAATGTGATTTCTTGATAATGGGTGTGTTCTTTATATTCTCCTAGTGTCTAAACTCTTCTCCATGGCTGGACACCCAAATAATATTCCTTGACGTGCTAAGGGGTATCTAGAGAGTGGGATAGGTTTAATAACTACCCTAACCCTAACGCGTACCCTAACCCTATCCCCTACCCTAATCCTAACACGTACCCTAATCCTAACCCGTACCCTAAACCGAGCCCTAACCCTCAAACTAACCCTAACATTAACCCTTACCCTACGCCGTACCCGAACCCGTAACCTAACCCGTACCCTAACACTAACCCTAACCCTAACCCTAACCCTAAGTTACCCTTGACTGCTTCTGCCTCCAATAGATTTCCTAAGCACTAGTGTTTTAAGGAACAGGTTAAAAAGAGAATCCTAATGTGATTTCTTGATAATGGGTGTGTTCCTTATCTTCTCCTAGTGTCTAAACTCTTCTCCTTGGCTGGACCCCCAAATAATATTCCTTGACGTGCTAAGGGGTATCTAGAGAGTGGGATAGGTTTAATAACTACCCTAAACCTAACGCGTACCCTAACCCTAACACGTACCCTAATCCTAACCCGTACCCTAAACCGAGCCCTAACCCTCAAATTAACCCTAACCCTAACCCTAACCCATACCCTACGCCGTACCCGAAACCGTACCCTAAGCGGTACCCTAAAGCTAACCCTAACCCTAACCCTAACCCTAACCCTAAGCTACCCTTGACTGCTTCTGCCTCCAATAGATTTCCTAAGCACTAGTGTTTTAAGGAACAGGTTAAAAAGAGAATCCTAATGTGATTTCAGGATAATGGGTGTGTTCCTTATCTTCTCCTAGTGTCTAAACTCTTCTCCATGGCTGGACACCCAAATAATATTCCTTGACGTGCTAAGGGGTATCTAGAGAGTGGGATAGGTTTAATAACTACCCTAACCCTAACGCGTACCCTAACCCTAACCCCTAAGCTAACCCTAACATGTACCCTAATCCTAACCCGTACCCTAAACCGAGCACTAACCCTCAAACTATCCCTAACCCTAACCCTAACCCATACCCTACGCCGTACCCGAACCCGTACCCGAAACCGTACCCTAAGCCGTACCCTAACCCTAACCCTAACCCTAACCCTAAGCTACCCTTGACTGCTTCTGCCTCCAATAGATTTCCTAAGCAATAGTGTATTAAGGAACAGGTTAAAAAGAGAATCCTATTGTGATTTCAGGATAATGGGTGTGTTCCTTATCTTCTCCTAGTGTCTAAACTCTTCTCCATGGCTGGACCCCCAAATAATATTCCTTGACGTGCTAAGGGGTATCTAGAGAGTGGGATAGGTTTAATAACTACCCTAACCCTAACGCGTACCCTAACCCTAACCTCTACCCTAACCCTAACACGTACACTAATCCTAACACGTACCCTAAGCTACCCTTGACTGCTTCTGCCTCCAATAGATTTCCTAAGCACTAGTGTATTAAGGAACAGGTTAAAAAGAGAATCCTATTGTGATTTCAGGATAATGGGTGTGTTCCTTATCTTCTCCTAGTGTCTAAACTCTTCTCCATGGCTGGACCCCCAAATAATATTCCTTGACGTGCTAAGGGGTATCTAGAGAGTGGGATAGGTTTAATAACTACCCTAACCCTAACGCGTACCCTAACCCTAACACGTACCCTAATCCTAAACCGTCCCCTAAACCGAGCCCTAACCCTCAAACTAACCCTAACCCTAACCCTAACCCATACCCTACGCCGTACCCGAACCCGTACCCTAAGCCTTACCCTAACAGTAACCCTAACCCTAACCCTAAGCTACCCTTGACTGCTTCTTCCTCCAATAGATTTCCTAAACACTAGTGTTTTAAGGAACAGGTTAAAAAGAGAATCCTAATGTGATTTCAGGATAATGGGTGTGTTCCTTATCTTCTCCTAGTGTCTAAACTCTTCTCCATTGCTGGACCCCCAAATAATATTCCTTGACGTGCTAAGGGGTATCTAGAGAGTAGGATAGGTTTAATAACTACCCTAACCCTAACGCGTACCCTAACCCTAACCCCTACCCTAACCCTAACACGAACCCTAATCCTAACCCGTACCCTAAACCGAGCCCTAACCTTCAAACTAACCCTAACCCTAACCCTAACCCATACCCTACGCCGTACACGAACCCGTTACCGAACCCGTACCCTAAGCCGTACCCTAACCCTAAACCTAACCCTAACCCTAACCCTAAGCTACCCTTGACTGCTTCTGCCTCCAATAGATTTCCTAAGCACTAGTGTTTTAAGGAACAGGTTAAAAAGAGAATCCTAATGTGATTTCTTGATAATGGGTGTGTTCCTTATCTTCTCCTAGTGTCTAAACTCTTCTCCATGGCTGGACACCCAAATAATATTCCTTGACGTGCTAAGGGGTATCTAGGGAGTGGGATAGGTTTAATAACTACCCTAACCCTAACGCGTACCCTAACCATAACCCCTACCCTAACCCTAACACGTACCCTAATCCTAACCCGTACCCTAACCCGAGACCTAACCCTCAAACTAACACTAACCCTAACCCTAACCCATACCCTACGCCGTACCCGAACCCGTAACCTAACCCGTACCCTAACACTAACCCTAACCCTAACCCTAAGCTACCCTTGACTGCTTCTGCCTCCAATAGATTTCCTAAGCACTAGTGTTTTAAGGAACAGGTTAAAAAGAGAATCCTAATGTGATTTCTTGATAATGGGTGTGTTCCTTATCTTCTCCTAGTGTCTAAATTCTTCTCCATGGCTGGACCCCCAAATAATATTCCTTGACGTGCTAAGGGGTATCTAGAGAGTGGGATAGGTTTAATAACTACCCTAAACCTAACGCGTACCCTAACCCTAACACGTACCCTAATCCTAAACCGTACCCTAAACCGAGCCCTAACCCTCAAACTAACCCTAAGCCTAACCCTAACCCATACCCTACGCCGTACACGAACCCGTACCCTAAGCCTTACCCTAACAATAACCCTAACCCTAACCCTAAGCTACCCTTGACTGCTTCTGCCTCCAATAGATTTCCCAAGCACTAGTGTTTTAAGGAACAGGTTAAAAAGAGAATCCTAATGTGATTTCTTGATAATGGGTGTGTTCCTTATCTTCTCCTAGTGTCTAAACTCTTCTCCATGGCTGGACCCCCAAATAATATTCCTTGACGTGCTAAGGGGTATCTAGAGAGTGGGATAGGTTTAATAACTACCCTAACCCTAACGCGTACCCTAACCCTAACCTCTACCCTAACCCTAACACGTACACTAATCCTAACCCGTACCCTAAACCGAGCCCTAACCCTCAAACTAACCCTAACCCTAAACCTAACCCATACCCTACGCCGTACCCGAACCCGTACCCGAACCCGTACCCTAAGCCGTACCCTAACCCTAACCCTAACCCTAACCCTAAGCTACCCTTGACTGCTTCTGCCTCCAATAGATTTCCTAAGCACTAGTGTATTAAGGAACAGGTTAAAAAGAGAATCATAATGTGATTTCAGGATAATGGGTGTGTTCCTTATCTTCTCCTAGTGTCTAAACTCTTCTCCATGGCTGGACCCCCAAATAATATTCCTTGACGTGCTAAGGGGTATCTAGAGAGTGGGATAGGTTTAATAACTACCCTAACCCTAACGCGTACCCTAACCGTAACCCCTACCCTAACCCTAACACGAACCCTAATCCTAACCCGTACCCTAAACCGAGCCCTAACCTTCAAACTAACCCTAACCCTAACCCTAACCCTAACCCTAACCCTAAGCTACCCTTGACTGCTTCTGCCTCCAATAGATTTCCTAAGCACTAGTGTTTTAAGGAACAGGTTAAAAAGAGAATCCTAATGTGATTTCTTGATAATGGGTGTGTTCCTTATCTTCTCCTAGTGTCTAAACTCTTCTCCATGGCTGGACCCCCAAATAATATTCCTTGACGTGTTAAGGGGTATCTAGAGAGTGGGATAGGTTTAATAACTACCCTAACCCTAACGCGTACCCTAATCCTAACACGTACCCTAATCCTAACCCGTACCCTAAACCGAGCCCTAACCCTCAAATTAACCCTAACCCTAACCCTAACCCATACCCTACGCCGTACCCGAACCCGTACCCTAAGCGGTACCCTAAAGCTAACCATAACCCTAACCCTAACCCTAACCCTAAGCTACCCTTGACTGCTTCTGCCTCCAATAGATTTCCTAAGCACTAGTGTTTTAAGGAACAGGTTAAAAAGAGAATCCTAATGTGATTTCAGGAAAACGGGTGTGTTCCTTATCTTCTCCTAGTGTCTAAACTCTTCTCCATGGCTGGAAACCCAAATAATATTCCTTGACGTGCTAAGGGGTATCTAGAGAGTGGGATAGGTTTAATAACTACCCTAACCCTAACGCGTACCCTAACCCTAACCCCTAACCTAACGCTAACACGTACCCTAATCCTAACCCGTACCCTAAACCGAGCCCTAACCCTCAAACTAACGCTAACCCTATCCCTAAAACATACCCTATGCCGTACCCGAACCCATACCCTAAGCCTTACCCTAACAATCACCCTAACCCTAACCCTAAGCTACCCTTGACTGCTTCTGCCTCCAATAGATTTCCTAAGCACTAGTGTTTTAAGGAATAGGTTAAAAAGAGAATCCTAATGTGATTTCTTGATAATGGGTGTGTTCCTTGTCTTCTCCTAGTGTCTAAACTCTTCTCCATGGCTGGACCCCCAAATAATATTCCTTGACGTGCTAAGGGGTATCTAGAGAGTGGGATAGGTTTAATAACTACCTTAACCCTAATGCGTACCCTAACCCTAACCTCTACCCTAACCCTAACACGTACACTAATCCTAACCCGTACCCTAAACCGAGCCCTAACCCTCAAACTAACCCTAACACTAAACCTAACCTATACCCTACGCCGTACCCGAACCCGTACCCGAACCCGTACCCTAAGCCGTACCCTAACCCTAACCCTAACCCTAACCCTAACCCTAAGCTACCCTTGACTGCTTCTGCCTCCAATAGGTTTCCTAAGCACTAGTGTATTAAGGAACAGGTTAAAAAGAGAATCCTAATGTGACTTCAGTATAATGGGTGTGTTCCTTATCTTCTCCTAGTGTCTAAACTCTTCTCCATGGCTGGACCCCCAAATAATATTCCTTGACGTGCTAAGGGGTATCTAGAGAGTGGGATAGGTTTAATAACTACCCTAACCCTAACGCCTACCCTAACCCTAACACGTACCCTAATCCTAATCCGTACCCTAAACCGAGCCCTAACCCTCAAATTAACCCTAATCCTAACCCTAACCCATACCCTACGCCGTATCCGAACCCGTACCCTAAGCGGTACCCTAAAGCTAAACCTAACCCTAACCCTAACCCTAACCCTAAGCTACCCTTGACTGCTTCTGCCTCCAATAGATTTCCTAAGCACTAGTGTTTTAAGTAACAGGTTAAAAAGAGAATCCTAATGTGATTTCAGGATAATGGGTGTGTTCCTTATCTTCTCCTAGTGTCTAAACTCTTCTCCATGGCTGGACACGCAAATAATATTCCTTGACGTGCTAAGGGGTATCTATAGAGTGGGATAGGTTTAATAACTACCCTAACCCTAACGCGTACCCTAACCCTAACCCCTAACCTAAACCTAACACGTACCCTAATCCTAACCCGTACCCTAAACCGAGACCTAATCCTCAAACTAACCCTAACCCTAACCCGAACCCATACCCTACGCCGTACCCGAACCCGTACCCGAACCCGTACCCTAAGCCGTACCCTAAGCGTAACCCTAACCCTAACCCTAAGCTACCCTTGACTGCTTCTGCCTCCAATAGATTTCCTAAGCACTAGTGTTTTAAGGAACAGGTTAAAAAGAGAATCCTAATGTGATTTCTTGATAATGGGTGTGTTCCTTATCTTCTCCTAATGTCTAAATTCTTCTCCATGGCTGGACCCGCAAATAATATTCCTTGACGTGCTAAGCGGTATCTAGGGAGTGGGATAGGTTTAATAACTACCCTAACCCTAACGCGTACCCTAACCCTAACCCCTACCCTAACCCTAACACGTACCCTAATCCTAACCCTTACCCTAAACCGAGCCCTATCCCTCAAACTAACCCTAACCCTAACCCTAAAACATACCCTATGCCGTACCCGAACCCGTACCCTAAGCCTTACCCTAACAATAACCCTAACCCTAACCCTAAGCTAAACTTGACTGCTTCTGCCTCCAATAGATTTCCTAAGCACTAGTGTTTTAAGGAACAGGTTAAAAAGAGAATCCTAATGTGATTTCTTGATAATGGGTGTGTTCCTTATCTTCTCCTAGTGTCTAAACTCTTCTCCATGGCTGGACCCCCAAATAATATTCCTTGACGTGCTAAGGGGTATCTAGAGAGTGGGATGGGTTTAATAACTACCCTAACCCTAACGCGTAGCCTAACCCTTACCTCCACCCTAACCCTAACAAGTACACTAATCCTAACCCGTACCCTAAACCGAGCCCTAACCCTCAAACTAACCCTAACACTAAACCTAACACATACCCTACGCCGTACCCGAACCCGTACCCGAACCCGTACCCTAAGCCGTACCCTAACCCTAACCCTAACCCTAACCCTAACCCTAAGCTACCCTTGACTGCTTCTGCCTCCAATAGATTTCCTAAGCACTAGTGTATTAAGGAACAGGTTAAAAAGAGAATCCTAATGTGATTTCAGGATAATGGGTGTGTTCCTTATCTTCTCCTAGTGTCTAAACTCTTCTCCATGGCTGGACACCCAAATAATATTCCTTGACGTGCTAAGGGGTATCTAGAGAGTGGGATAGGTTTAATAACTACCCTAACCCTAACGCGTTCCCTAACCCTAACCCCTACCCTAACCCTAACACGAACCCTAATCCTAACCCGTACCCTAAACCGAGCCCTAACCTTCAAACTAACCCTAACCCTAACCCTAACCCATACCCTACGCCGTACACGAACCCGTACCCGAACCCGTACCCTAAGCCGTACCCTAAACCTAACCCTAACCCTAACCCTAACCCTAAGCTACCCTTGACTGCTTCTGCCTCCAATAGATTTCCTAAGCACTAGTATTTTAAGGAACAGTTTAAAAAGAGAATCCTTATGTGATTTCTTGATAATGGGTGTGTTCCTTATCTTCTCCTAGTGTCTAAACTCTTCTCCATGGCTGGACACCCAAATAATATTCCTTGACGTGCTAAGGGGTATCTAGAGAGTGGGATAGGTTTAATAACTACCCTAACCCTAACGCGTACCCTAACCATAACCCCTACCCTAACCCTAACACGTACCCTAATCCTAACCCGTACCCTAAACCGAGCCCTAACCCTCAAACTAACCCTAACCCTAACCCTAACCCATACCCTACGCCGTACCCGAACCCGTAACCTAACCCGTACCCTAACACTAAACCTATCCCTAACCCTAACCCTAACCCTAAGCTACCCTTGACTGCTTCTGCCTCCAATAGATTTCCTAAGCACTAGTGTTTTAAGGAACAGGTTAAAAAGAGAATCCTAATGTGATTTCTTGATAATGGGTGTGTTCCTTATCTTCTCCTAGTGTCTAAACTCTTCTCCATGGCTGGACCCCCAAATAATATTCCTTGACGTGCTAAGGGTTATCTAGAGAGTGGGATAGGTTTAATAACTACCCTAACCCTAACGCGTACCCTAACCCTAACACGTACCCTAATCCTAACCCGTACCCTAAACCGAGCCCTAACCCTCAAATTAACCCTAACCCTAACCCTAACCCTAACCCTAACCCTAACCCTAACCCTAACCCTAACCCTAACCCTAACCCTAACCCTAACCCTAACCCTAAGCTACCCTTGACTGCTTCTGCCTCCAATAGATTTCCTAAGCACTAGTGTTTTAAGGAACAGGTTAAAAAGTGAATCCTAATGTGATTTCTTGATAATGGGTGTGTTCCTTATCTTCTCCTAGTGTCTAAACTCTTCTCCATGGCTGGACACCCAAATAATATTCCTTGACTTGCTAAGTGTTATCTAGAGAGTGGGATAGGTTTAATAACTACCCTAACCCTAACGCGTACCCTAACCCTAACCCCTACCCTAACCCTAACATGTACCCTAATCCTAACCCGTACCCTAAACCGAGCCCTAACCCTCAAACTAACCCTAACCCTAACCCTAACCCATACCCTACGCCGTACCCGAACACGTACCCGAACCCGTACCCTAAGGCGTACCTTAACCCTAACCCTAACCCTAACCCTAACCCTAAGCTACCCTTGAGTGCTTCTGCCTTCAATAGATTTCCTAAGCACTAGTGTTTTAAGGAACAGGTTAAAAAGAGAATCCTAATGTGATTTCTTGATAATGGGTGTGTTCCTTATCTTCTCCTAGTGTCTAAACTCTTCTCCATGGCTGGACCCCCAAATAATATTCCTTGACGTGCTAAGGGGTATCTAGAGAGTGGGATAGGTTTAATAACTACCCTAACCCTAACGCGTACCCTAACCCTAACGCGTACCCTAACCCTAACCCCTACCCTAACCTTAACACGTACCCTAATCCTAACCCGTACCCTAAACCGAGCCCTAACCCTCAAACTAACCCTAACCCTAACCCTAACCCATACCCTACACCGTACCCGAACCCGTACCCGAACCCGTACCCTAAGCCGTACCCTAACCCTAACCCTAACCCTAAGCTACCCTTGACTGCTTCTGCCTCCAATAGATTTCCTAAGCACTAGTGTATTAAGGAACAGGTAAAAAAGGGAATCCTAATGTGATTTCTTGATAATGGGTGTGTTCCTTATCTTCTCCTAGTGTCTAAACTCTTCTCCATGGCTGGACACCCAAATAATATTCCTTGACGTGCTAAGGGGTATCTAGAGAGTGGGATAGGTTTAATAACTACCCTAACCCTAACACGAACCCTAATCCTAACCCGTACCCTAAACCGAGCCCTAACCTTCAAACTAACCCTAACCCTAACCCTAACCCATACCCTACGCCTTATACGAACCCGTACCCAAACCCGTACCCTAAGCCGTAACCTAACCCTAACCCTAATCCTAACCCTAAGCTACCCTTGACTGCTTCTGCCTCCAATAGATTTCCTAAGCACTAGTGTTTTAAGGAACAGGTTAAAAAGAGAATCCTAATGTGATTTCTTGATAATGGGTGTGTTCCTTATCTTCTCCTAATGTCTAAACTCTTCTCCCTGGCTGGACCCCCAAATAATATTCCTTGACGTGCTAAGGGGTATCTAGAGAGTGGGATAGGTTTAATAACTACCCTAACCCTAACGCGTACCCTAACCCTAACCCCTACCCTAACCTTAACACGTACCCTAATCCTAACCCGTACCCTAAACCGAGCCCTAACCCTCAAACTAACCCTAACCCTAACCCTAAACCATACCCTACGCCGTACACGAACCAGTACACGAACCCGTACCCTAAGCCGTACCCTAACACTAACCCTAACCCTAACCCTAACCCTAACCCTAAGCTACCCTTGACTGCTTCTGCCTCCAATAGATTTCCTAAGCACTAGTGTTTTAAGGAACAGGTTAAAAAGAGAATCCTAATGCGATTTCTTGATAATGGGTGTGTTCCTTATCTTCTCCTAGTGTCTAAACTCTTCTCCCTGGCCCGACCCCCAAATAATATTCCTTGACGTGCTAAGGGGTATCTAGAGAGTGGGATAGGTTTAATAACTACCCTAACCCTAACGCGTACCCTAACCCTAACCCCTAACCTAACGCTAACACGTACCCTAATCCTAACCCGTACCCTAAACCGAGCCCTAACCCTCAAACTAACGCTAACCCTAACCCTAAAACATACCCTATGCCGTACCGAACCCATACCCTAAGCCTTACCCTAACAATCACCCTAACCCTAACCCTAAGCTACCCTTGACTGCTTCTGCCTCCAATAGATTTCCTAAGCACTAGTGTTTTAAGGAATAGGTTAAAAAGAGAATCCTAATGTGATTTCTTGATAATGGGTGTGTTCCTTGTCTTCTCCTAGTGTCTAAACTCTTCTCCATGGCTGGACCCCCAAATAATATTCCTTGACGTGCTAAGGGGTATCTAGAGAGTGGGATAGGTTTAATAACTACCTTAACCCTAATGCGTACCCTAACCCTAACCTCTACCCTAACCCTAACACGTACACTAATCCTAACCCGTACCCTAAACCGAGCCCTAACCCTCAAACTAACCCTAACACTAAACCTAACCTATACCCTACGCCGTACCCGAACCCGTACCCGAACCCGTACCCTAAGCCGTACCCTAACCCTAACCCTAACCCTAACCCTAACCCTAAGCTACCCTTGACTGCTTCTGCCTCCAATAGGTTTCCTAAGCACTAGTGTATTAAGGAACAGGTTAAAAAGAGAATCCTAATGTGACTTCAGTATAATGGGTGTGTTCCTTATCTTCTCCTAGTGTCTAAACTCTTCTCCATGGCTGGACCCCCAAATAATATTCCTTGACGTGCTAAGGGGTATCTAGAGAGTGGGATAGGTTTAATAACTACCCTAACCCTAACGCCTACCCTAACCCTAACACGTACCCTAATCCTAATCCGTACCCTAAACCGAGCCCTAACCCTCAAATTAACCCTAATCCTAACCCTAACCCATACCCTACGCCGTATCCGAACCCGTACCCTAAGCGGTACCCTAAAGCTAAACCTAACCCTAACCCTAACCCTAACCCTAAGCTACCCTTGACTGCTTCTGCCTCCAATAGATTTCCTAAGCACTAGTGTTTTAAGTAACAGGTTAAAAAGAGAATCCTAATGTGATTTCAGGATAATGGGTGTGTTCCTTATCTTCTCCTAGTGTCTAAACTCTTCTCCATGGCTGGACACGCAAATAATATTCCTTGACGTGCTAAGGGGTATCTATAGAGTGGGATAGGTTTAATAACTACCCTAACCCTAACGCGTACCCTAACCCTAACCCCTAACCTAAACCTAACACGTACCCTAATCCTAACCCGTACCCTAAACCGAGACCTAATCCTCAAACTAACCCTAACCCTAACCCGAACCCATACCCTACGCCGTACCCGAACCCGTACCCGAACCCGTACCCTAAGCCTTACCCTAACAATAACCCTAACCCTAACCCTAAGCTAAACTTGACTGCTTCTGCCTCCAATAGATTTCCTAAGCACTAGTGTTTTAAGGAACAGGTTAAAAAGAGAATCCTAATGTGATTTCTTGATAATGGGTGTGTTCCTTATCTTCTCCTAGTGTCTAAACTCTTCTCCATGGCTGGACCCCCAAATAATATTCCTTGACGTGCTAAGGGGTATCTAGAGAGTGGGATGGGTTTAATAACTACCCTAACCCTAACGCGTAGCCTAACCCTTACCTCCACCCTAACCCTAACAAGTACACTAATCCTAACCCGTACCCTAAACCGAGCCCTAACCCTCAAACTAACCCTAACACTAAACCTAACACATACCCTACGCCGTACCCGAACCCGTACCCGAACCCGTACCCTAAGCCGTACCCTAACCCTACCCTAACCCTAACCCTAACCCTAAGCTACCCTTGACTGCTTCTGCCTCCAATAGATTTCCTAAGCACTAGTGTATTAAGGAACAGGTTAAAAAGAGAATCCTAATGTGATTTCAGGATAATGGGTGTGTTCCTTATCTTCTCCTAGTGTCTAAACTCTTCTCCATGGCTGGACACCCAAATAATATTCCTTGACGTGCTAAGGGGTATCTAGAGAGTGGGATAGGTTTAATAACTACCCTAACCCTAACGCGTTCCCTAACCCTAACCCCTACCCTAACCCTAACACGAACCCTAATCCTAACCCGTACCCTAAACCGAGCCCTAACCTTCAAACTAACCCTAACCCTAACCCTAACCCATACCCTACGCCGTACACGAACCCGTACCCGAACCCGTACCCTAAGCCGTACCCTAAACCTAACCCTAACCCTAACCCTAACCCTAAGCTACCCTTGACTGCTTCTGCCTCCAATAGATTTCCTAAGCACTAGTATTTTAAGGAACAGGTTAAAAAGAGAATCCTTATGTGATTTCTTGATAATGGGTGTGTTCCTTATCTTCTCCTAGTGTCTAAACTCTTCTCCATGGCTGGACACCCAAATAATATTCCTTGACGTGCTAAGGGGTATCTAGAGAGTGGGATAGGTTTAATAACTACCCTAACCCTAACGCGTACCCTAACCCTAACCCCTACCCTAACCCTAACACGTACCCTAATCCTAACCCGTACCCTAAACCGAGCCCTAACCCTCAAACTAACCCTAACCCTAACCCTAACCCATACCCTACGCCGTACCCGAACCCGTAACCTAACCCGTACCCTAACACTAAACCTATCCCTAACCCTAACCCTAACCCTAAGCTACCCTTGACTGCTTCTGCCTCCAATAGATTTCCTAAGCACTAGTGTTTTAAGGAACAGGTTAAAAAGAGAATCCTAATGTGATTTCTTGATAATGGGTGTGTTCCTTATCTTCTCCTAGTGTCTAAACTCTTCTCCATGGCTGGACCCCCAAATAATATTCCTTGACGTGCTAAGGGGTATCTAGAGAGTGGGATAGGTTTAATAACTACCCTAACCCTAACGCGTACCCTAACCCTAACACGTACCCTAATCCTAACCCGTACCCTAAACCGAGCCCTAACCCTCAAATTAACCCTAACCCTAACCCTAACCCTAACCCTAACCCTAACCCTAACCCTAACCCTAACCCTAACCCTAACCCTAACCCTAACCCTAACCCTAAGCTACCCTTGACTGCTTCTGCCTCCAATAGATTTCCTAAGCACTAGTGTTTTAAGGAACAGGTTAAAAAGTGAATCCTAATGTGATTTCTTGATAATGGGTGTGTTCCTTATCTTCTCCTAGTGTCTAAACTCTTCTCCATGGCTGGACACCCAAATAATATTCCTTGACTTGCTAAGTGTTATCTAGAGAGTGGGATAGGTTTAATAACTACCCTAACCCTAACGCGTACCCTAACCCTAACCCCTACCCTAACCCTAACATGTACCCTAATCCTAACCCGTACCCTAAACCGAGCCCTAACCCTCAAACTAACCCTAACCCTAACCCTAACCCATACCCTACGCCGTACCCGAACACGTACCCGAACCCGTACCCTAAGGCGTACCTTAACCCTAACCCTAACCCTAACCCTAACCCTAAGCTACCCTTGAGTGCTTCTGCCTTCAATAGATTTCCTAAGCACTAGTGTTTTAAGGAACAGGTTAAAAAGAGAATCCTAATGTGATTTCTTGATAATGGGTGTGTTCCTTATCTTCTCCTAGTGTCTAAACTCTTCTCCCTGTCTGGACCCCCAAATAATATTCCTTGACGTGCTAAGGGGTATCTAGAGAGTGGGATAGGTTTAATAACTACCCTAACCCTAACGCGTACCCTAACCCTAACGCGTACCCTAACCCTAACCCCTACCCTAACCTTAACACGTACCCTAATCCTAACCCGTACCCTAAACCGAGCCCTAACCCTCAAACTAACCCTAACCCTAACCCTAACCCATACCCTACACCGTACCCGAACCCGTACCCGAACCCGTACCCTAAGCCGTACCCTAACCCTAACCCTAACCCTAAGCTACCCTTGACTGCTTCTGCCTCCAATAGATTTCCTAAGCACTAGTGTATTAAGGAACAGGTTAAAAAGGGAATCCTAATGTGATTTCTTGATAATGGGTGTGTTCCTTATCTTCTCCTAGTGTCTAAACTCTTCTCCATGGCTGGACACCCAAATAATATTCCTTGACGTGCTAAGGGGTATCTAGAGAGTGGGATAGGTTTAATAACTACCCTAACCCTAACACGAACCCTAATCCTAACCCGTACCCTAAACCGAGACCTAACCTTCAAACTAACCCTAACCCTAACCCTAACCCATACCCTACGCCGTATACGAACCCGTACCCAAACCCGTACCCTAAGCCGTAACCTAACCCTAACCCTAATCCTAACCCTAAGCTACCCTTGACTGCTTCTGCCTCCAATAGATTTCCTAAGCACTAGTGTTTTAAGGAACAGGTTAAAAAGAGAATCCTAATGTGATTTCTTGATAATGGGTGTGTTCCTTATCTTCTCCTAATGTCTAAACTCTTCTCCCTGGCTGGACCCCCAAATAATATTCCTTGACGTGCTAAGGGGTATCTAGAGAGTGGGATAGGTTTAATAACTACCCTAACCCTAACGCGTACCCTAACCCTAACCCCTACCCTAACCTTAACACGTACCCTAATCCTAACCCGTACCCTAAACCGAGCCCTAACCCTCAAACTAACCCTAACCCTAACCCTAAACCATACCCTACGCCGTACACGAACCAGTACACGAACCCGTACCCTAAGCCGTACCCTAACACTAACCCTAACCCTAACCCTAACCCTAACCCTAAGCTACCCTTGACTGCTTCTGCCTCCAATAGATTTCCTAAGCACTAGTGTTTTAAGGAACAGGTTAAAAAGAGAATCCTAATGCGATTTCTTGATAATGGGTGTGTTCCTTATCTTCTCCTAGTGTCTAAACTCTTCTCCCTGGCCCGACCCCCAAATAATATTCCTTGACGTGCTAAGGGGTATCTAGAGAGTGGGATAGGTTTAATAACTACCCTAACCCTAACGCGTACCCTAACCCTAACCCCTAACCTAACGCTAACACGTACCCTAATCCTAACCCATACCCTAAACCGAGCCCTAACCCTCAAACTAACGCTAACCCTAACCCTAAAACATACCCTATGCCGTACCCGAACCCATACCCTAAGCCTTACCCTAACAATCACCCTAACCCTAACCCTAAGCTACCCTTGACTGCTTCTGCCTCCAATAGATTTCCTAAGCACTAGTGTTTTAAGGAATAGGTTAAAAAGAGAATCCTAATGTGATTTCTTGATAATGGGTGTGTTCCTTGTCTTCTCCTAGTGTCTAAACTCTTCTCCATGGCTGGACCCCCAAATAATATTCCTTGACGTGCTAAGGGGTATCTAGAGAGTGGGATAGGTTTAATAACTACCCTAACCCTAACGCGTACCCTAACCCTAACCCCTACCCTAACCTTAACACGTACCCTAATCCTAACCCGTACCGTAAACCGAGCCCTAACCCTCAAACTAACCCTAACCCTAACCCTAAACCATACCCTACGCCGTACACGAACCAGTACACGAACCCGTACCCTAAGCCGTACCCTAACACTAACCCCAACCCTAACCCTAACCCTAACCCTAAGCTACCCTTGACTGCTTCTGCCTCCAATAGATTTCCTAAGCACTAGTGTTTTAAGGAACAGGTTAAAAAGAGAATCCTAATGTGATTTCTTGATAATGGGTGTGTTCCTTATCTTCTCCTAGTGTCTAAACTCTTCTCCCTGGCTGGACCCCCAAATAATATTCCTTGAGGTGCTAAGGGGTATCTAGAGAGTGGGATAGGTATAATAACTACCCTAACCCTAACGCGTACCCTAACCCTAACCCCTACCCTAACTTTAACACGTACACTAATCCTAACCCATACCCTAAACCGAGCCCTAACCCTCAAACTAACCCTAACCCTAACCCTAACACATACCCTACGCCGTACCCGAACCCGTACCCGAACCCGTACCCTAAGCCGTACCCTAACACTAACCCTAACCCTAACCCTAACCCTAAGCTACCCTTGACTGCTTCTGCCTCCAATAGATTTCCTAAGCACTAGTGTTTTAAGGAATAGGTTAAAAAGTGAATCCTAATGTGATTTCTTGATAATGGGTGTGTTCCTTATATTCTCCTAGTGTCTAAACTCTTCTCCATGGCTGGACCCCCAAATAATATTCCTTGACGTGCTAAGGGGTATCTAGAGAGTTGGATAGGTTTAATAACAACCCTAACCCTAACGCGTACCCTAACCCTATCCCCTACCCTAATCCTAACACGTACCCTAATCCTAACCCGTACCCTAAACCGAGCCCTAACCCTCAAATTAACCCTAACCCTAACCCTAACCCATACCCTACGCCGTACCCGAACCCGTACCCTAAGCGGTACCCTAAAGCTAACCCTAACCCTAACCCTAACCCTAAGCTACCCTTGAGTGCTTCTGCCTCCAATAGATTTCCTAAGCACTAGTGTTTTAAGGAACAGGTTAAAAAGAGAATCCTAATGTGATTTCTTGATAATGGGTGTGTTCCTTATCTTCTCCTAGTGTCTAAACTCTTCTCCCTGTCTGGACCCCCAAATAATATTCCTTGACGTGCTAAGGGGTATCTAGAGAGTGGGATAGGTTTAATAACTACCCTAACCCTAACGCGTACCCTAACCCTAACGCGTACCCTAACCCTAACCCCTACCCTAACCTTAACACGTACCCTAATCCTAACCCGTACCCTAAACCGAGCCCTAACCCTCAAACTAACCCTAACCCTAACCCTAACCCATACCCTATGCCGTACCCGAACACGTACCCTAAGCCTTACCCTAACAATAACCCTAACCCTAACCCTAAGCTACCCTTGACTGCTTCTGCCTGCAATAGATTTCCTAAGCACTCATGTTTTAAGGAACAGGTTAAAAAGAGAATCCTAATGTGATTCTTGATAATGGGTGTGTTCCTTATCTTCTCCTAGTGTCTAAACTCTTCTCCATGGCTGGACCCCCAAATAATATACCTTGACGTGCTAAGGGGTATCTAGAGAGGGGGGTAGGTTTAATAACTACCCTAACCCTAACGCGTACCCTAACCCTAACCCCTACCCTAACCCTAACACGTACCCTAAACCGAACCCTAACCCTCAAACTTACCCTAACCCTAACCCTAACCCATACCCTACGCCGTACCCGAACCCGTACCCGAACCCGTACCCGAACCCGTACCCTAAGCCGTACCCTAACCCTAACCCTAACCCTAAGCTACCCTTGACTGCTTCTGCCTCCAATAGATTTCCTAAGCACTAGTGTTTTAAGGAACAGGTTAAAAAGGGAATCCTAATGTGATTTCTTGATAATGGGTGTGTTCCTTATCTTCTCCTAGTGTCTAAACTCTTCTCCATGGCTGGACCCCCAAATAATATTCCTTGACGTGCTAAGGGGTATCTAGAGAGTGGGATAGGTTTAATAACTACCCTAACCCTAACACGAACCCTAATCCTAACGCGTACCCTAAACCGAGCCCTAACCCTCAAACTAACCCTAACCCTAACCCTAACCCATACCCTACGCCGTACCCGAACACGTACCCGAACCCGCACCCTAAGGCGTACCTTAACCCTAACCCTAACCCTAACCCTAACCCTAACCCTAAGCTACCCTTGAGTGCTTCTGCCTCCAATAGATTTCCTAAGCACTAGTGTTTTAAGGAACAGGTTAAAAAGAGAATCCTAATGTGATTTCTTGATAATGGGTGTGTTCCTTATCTTCTCCTAGTGTCTAAACTCTTCTCCCTGTCTGGACCCCCAAATAATATTCCTTGACGTGCTAAGGGGTATCTAGAGAGTGGGATAGGTTTAATAACTACCCTAACCCTAACGCGTACCCTAACCCTAACGCGTACCCTAACCCTAACCCCTACCCTAACCTTAACACGTACCCTAATCCTAACCCGTACCCTAAACCGAGCCCTAACCCTCAAACTAACCCTAACCCTAACCCTAACCCATACCCTACACCGTACCCGAACCCGTACCCGAACCCGTACCCTAAGCCGTACCCTAACCCTAAGCTACCCTTGACTGCTTCTGCCTCCAATAGATTTCCTAAGCACTAGTGTTTTAAGGAACAGGTTAAAAAGGGAATCCTAATGTGATTTCTTGATAATGGTTGTGTTCCTTATCTTCTCCTAGTGTCTAAACTCTTCTCCATGGATGGACCCCCAAATAATATTCCTTGACGTGCTAAGGGGTATCTAGAGAGTGGGATAGGTTTAATAACTACCCTAACCCTAACACGAACCCTAATCCTTACCCGTACCCTAAACCGAGCCCTAACCTTCAAACTAACCCTAACCCTAACCCTAACCCATACCCTACGCCGTACACGAACCCGTACCCAAACCCGTACCCTAAGCCGTAACACAACCCTAACCCAATCCTAACCCTAAGCTACCCTTGACTGCTTCTGCCTCCAATAGATTTCCTAAGCACTAGTGTTTTAAGGAACAGGTTAAAAAGAGAATCCTAATGTGATTTCTTGATAATGGGTGTGTTCCTTATCTTCTCCTAGTGCCTAAACTCTTCTCCCTGGCTGGACCCCCCAATAATATTCCTTGACGTGCTAAGGGGTATCTAGAGAGTGGGATAGGTTTAATAACTACCCTAACCCTAACGCGTACCCTAACCCTAACCCCTACCCTAACCTTAACACGTACCCTAATCCTAACCCGTACCCTAAACCGAGCCCTAACCCTCAAACTAACCCTAACCCTAACCCTAAACCATACCCTACGCCGTACACGAACCAGTACACGAACCCGTACCCTAAGCCGTACCCTAACACTAACCCTAACCCTAACCCTAACCCTAACCCTAAGCTACCCTTGACTGCTTCTGCCTCCAATAGATTTCCTAAGCACTAGTGTTTTAAGGAACAGGTTAAAAAGAGAATCCTAATGCGATTTCTTGATAATGGGTGTGTTCCTTATCTTCTCCTAGTGTCTAAACTCTTCTCCCTGGCCCGACCCCCAAATAATATTCCTTGACGTGCTAAGGGGTATCTAGAGAGTGGGATAGGTTTAATAACTACCCTAACCCTAACGCGTACCCTAACCCTAACCCCTACCCTAACCTTAACACGTACCCTAATCCTAACCCGTACCGTAAACCGAGCCCTAACCCTCAAACTAACCCTAACCCTAACCCTAAACCATACCCTACGCCGTACACGAACCAGTACACGAACCCGTACCCTAAGCCGTACCCTAACACTAACCCCAACCCTAACCCTAACCCTAACCCTAAGCTACCCTTGACTGCTTCTGCCTCCAATAGATTTCCTAAGCACTAGTGTTTTAAGGAACAGGTTAAAAAGAGAATCCTAATGTGATTTCTTGATAATGGGTGTGTTCCTTATCTTCTCCTAGTGTCTAAACTCTTCTCCCTGGCTGGACCCCCAAATAATATTCCTTGAGGTGCTAAGGGGTATCTAGAGAGTGGGATAGGTTTAATAACTACCCTAACCCTAACGCGTACCCTAACCCTAACCCCTACCCTAACTTTAACACGTACCCTAATCCTAACCCGTACCCTAAACCGAGCCCTAACCCTCAAACTAACCCTAACCCTAACCCTAACACATACCCTACGCCGTACCCGAACCCGTACCCGAACCCTAAGCCGTACCCTAACACTAACCCTAACCCTAACCCTAACCCTAAGCTACCCTTGACTGCTTCTGCCTCCAATAGATTTCCTAAGCACTAGTGTTTTAAGGAATAGGTTAAAAAGTGAATCCTAATGTGATTTCTTGATAATGGGTGTGTTCCTTATATTCTCCTAGTGTCTAAACTCTTCTCCATGGCTGGACACCCAAATAATATTCCTTGACGTGCTAAGGGGTATCTAGAGAGTGGGATAGGTTTAATAACAACCCTAACCCTAACGCGTACCCTAACCCTATCCCCTACCCTAATCCTAACAGGTACCCTAATCCTAACCCGTACCCTAAACCGAGCCCTAACCCTCAAATTAACCCTAACCCTAACCCTAACCCATACCCTACGCCGTACCCGAACCCGTACCCTAAGCGGTACCCTAAAGCTAACCCTAACCCTAACCCTAACCCTAACCCTAAGCTACCCTTGAGTGCTTCTGCCTCCAATAGATTTCCTAAGCACTAGTGTTTTAAGGAACAGGTTAAAAAGAGAATCCTAATGTGATTTCTTGATAATGGGTGTGTTCCTTATCTTCTCCTAGTGTCTAAACTCTTCTCCCTGTCTGGACCCCCAAATAATATTCCTTGACGTGCTAAGGGGTATCTAGAGAGTGGGATAGGTTTAATAACTACCCTAACCCTAACGCGTACCCTAACCCTAACGCGTACCCTAACCCTAACCCCTACCCTAACCTTAACACGTACCCTAATCCTAACCCGTACCCTAAACCGAGCCCTAACCCTCAAACTAACCCTAACCCTAACCCTAACCCATACCCTATGCCGTACCCGAACACGTACCCTAAGCCTTACCCTAACAATAACCCTAACCCTAACCCTAAGCTACCCTTGACTGCTTCTGCCTGCAATAGATTTCCTAAGCACTCATGTTTTAAGGAACAGGTTAAAAAGAGAATACTAATGTGATTCTTGATAATGGGTGTGTTCCTTATCTTCTCCTAGTGTCTAAACTCTTCTCCATGGCTGGACCCCCAAATAATATACCTTGACGTGCTAAGGGGTATCTAGAGAGGGGGGTAGGTTTAATAACTACCCTAACCCTAACGCGTACCCTAACCCTAACCCCTACCCTAACCCTAACACGTACCCTAAACCGAACCCTAACCCTCAAACTTACCCTAACCCTAACCCTAACCCATACCCTACGCCGTACCCGAACCCGTACCCGAACCCGTACCCGAACCCGTACCCTAAGCCGTACCCTAACCCTAACCCTAACCCTAAGCTACCCTTGACTGCTTCTGCCTCCAATAGATTTCCTAAGCACTAGTGTTTTAAGGAACAGGTTAAAAAGGGAATCCTAATGTGATTTCTTGATAATGGGTGTGTTCCTTATCTTCTCCTAGTGTCTAAACTCTTCTCCATGGCTGGACCCCCAAATAATATTCCTTGACGTGCTAAGGGGTATCTAGAGAGTGGGATAGGTTTAATAACTACCCTAACCCTAACACGAACCCTAATCCTAACGCGTACCCTAAACCGAGCCCTAACCCTCAAACTAACCCTAACCCTAACCCTAACCCATACCCTACGCCGTACCCGAACACGTACCCGAACCCGCACCCTAAGGCGTACCTTAACCCTAACCCTAACCCTAACCCTAACCCTAAGCTACCCTTGAGTGCTTCTGCCTCCAATAGATTTCCTAAGCACTAGTGTTTTAAGGAACAGGTTAAAAAGAGAATCCTAATGTGATTTCTTGATAATGGGTGTGTTCCTTATCTTCTCCTAGTGTCTAAACTCTTCTCCCTGTCTGGACCCCCAAATAATATTCCTTGACGTGCTAAGGGGTATCTAGAGAGTGGGATAGGTTTAATAACTACCCTAACCCTAACGCGTACCCTAACCCTAACGCGTACCCTAACCCTAACCCCTACCCTAACCTTAACACGTACCCTAATCCTAACCCGTACCCTAAACCGAGCCCTAACCCTCAAACTAACCCTAACCCTAACCCTAACCCATACCCTACACCGTACCCGAACCCGTACCCGAACCCGTACCCTAAGCCGTACCCTAACCCTAAGCTACCCTTGACTGCTTCTGCCTCCAATAGATTTCCTAAGCACTAGTGTTTTAAGGAACAGGTTAAAAAGGGAATCCTAATGTGATTTCTTGATAATGGTTGTGTTCCTTATCTTCTCCTAGTGTCTAAACTCTTCTCCATGGCTGGACCCCCAAATAATATTCCTTGACGTGCTAAGGGGTATCTAGAGAGTGGGATAGGTTTAATAACTACCCTAACCCTAACACGAACCCTAATCCTTACCCGTACCCTAAACCGAGCCCTAACCTTCAAACTAACCCTAACCCTAACCCTAACCCATACCCTACGCCGTACACGAACCCGTACCCAAACCCGTACCCTAAGCCGTAACCTAACCCTAACCCAATCCTAACCCTAAGCTACCCTTGACTGCTTCTGCCTCCAATAGATTTCCTAAGCACTAGTGTTTTAAGGAACAGGTTAAAAAGAGAATCCTAATGTGATTTCTTGATAATGGGTGTGTTCCTTATCTTCTCCTGGTGCCTAAACTCTTCTCCCTGGCTGGACCCCCCAATAATATTCCTTGACGTGCTAAGGGGTATCTAGAGAGTGGGATAGGTTTAATAACTACCCTAACCCTAACGCGTACCCTAACCCTAACCCCTACCCTAACCTTAACACGTACCCTAATCCTAACCCGTACCCTAAACCGAGCCCTAACCCTCAAACTAACCCTAACCCTAACCCTAAACCATACCCTACGCCGTACACGAACCAGTACACGAACCCGTACCCTAAGCCGTACCCTAACACTAACCCTAACCCTAACCCTAACCCTAACCCTAAGCTACCCTTGACTGCTTCTGCCTCCAATAGATTTCCTAAGCACTAGTGTTTTAAGGAACAGGTTAAAAAGAGAATCCTAATGCGATTTCTTGATAATGGGTGTGTTCCTTATCTTCTCCTAGTGTCTAAACTCTTCTCCCTGGCCCGACCCCCAAATAATATTCCTTGACGTGCTAAGGGGTATCTAGAGAGTGGGATAGGTTTAATAACTACCCTAACCCTAACGCGTACCCTAACCCTAACCCCTACCCTAACCTTAACACGTACCCTAATCCTAACCCGTACCGTAAACCGAGCCCTAACCCTCAAACTAACCCTAACCCTAACCCTAAACCATACCCTACGCCGTACACGAACCAGTACACGAACCCGTACCCTAAGCCGTACCCTAACACTAACCCCAACCCTAACCCTAACCCTAACCCTAAGCTACCCTTGACTGCTTCTGCCTCCAATAGATTTCCTAAGCACTAGTGTTTTAAGGAACAGGTTAAAAAGAGAATCCTAATGTGATTTCTTGATAATGGGTGTGTTCCTTATCTTCTCCTAGTGTCTAAACTCTTCTCCCTGGCTGGACCCCCAAATAATATTCCTTGAGGTGCTAAGGGGTATCTAGAGAGTGGGATAGGTTTAATAACTACCCTAATCCTAACGCGTACCCTAACCCTAACCCCTACCCTAACTTTAACACGTACCCTAATCCTAACCCGTACCCTAAACCGAGCCCTAACCCTCAAACTAACCCTAACCCTAACCCTAACACATACCCTACGCCGTACCCGAACCCGTACCCGAACCCTAAGCCGTACCCTAACACTAACCCTAACCCTAACCCTAACCCTAAGCTACCCTTGACTGCTTCTGCCTCCAATAGATTTCCTAAGCACTAGTGTTTTAAGGAATAGGTTAAACAGTGAATCCTAATGTGATTTCTTGATAATGGGTGTGTTCCTTATATTCTCCTAGTGTCTAAACTCTTCTCCATGGCTGGACACCCAAATAATATTCCTTGACGTGCTAAGGGGTATCTAGAGAGTGGGATAGGTTTAATAACAACCCTAACCCTAACGCGTACCCTAACCCTATCCCCTACCCTAATCCTAACAGGTACCCTAATCCTAACCCGTACCCTAAACCGAGCCCTAACCCTCAAATTAACCCTAACCCTAACCCTAACCCATACCCTACGCCGTACCCGAACCCGTACCCTAAGCGGTACCCTAAAGCTAACCCTAACCCTAACCCTAACCCTAACCCTAAGCTACCCTTGAGTGCTTCTGCCTCCAATAGATTTCCTAAGCACTAGTGTTTTAAGGAACAGGTTAAAAAGAGAATCCTAATGTGATTTCTTGATAATGGGTGTGTTCCTTATCTTCTCCTAGTGTCTAAACTCTTCTCCCTGTCTGGACCCCCAAATAATATTCCTTGACGTGCTAAGGGGTATCTAGAGAGTGGGATAGGTTTAATAACTACCCTAACCCTAACGCGTATCCTAACCCTAACGCGTACCCTAACCCTAACCCCTACCCTAACCTTAACACGTACCCTAATCCTAACCCGTACCCTAAACCGAGCCCTGACCCTCAAACTAACCCTAACCCTAACCCTAACCCATACCCTACACCGTACCCAAACCCGTACCCGAACCCGTACCCTAAGCCGTACCCTAACCCTAACCCTAACCCTAAGCTACCCTTGACTGCTTCTGCCTGCAATAGATTTCCTAAGCACTCATGTTTTAAGGAACAGGTTAAAAAGAGAATCCTAATGTGATTCTTGATAATGGGTGTGTTCCTTATCTTCTCCTAGTGTCTAAACTCTTCTCCATGGCTGGACCCCCAAATAATATACCTTGACGTGCTAAGGGGTATTTAGAGAGGGGGGTAGGTTTAATAACTACCCTAACCCTAACGCGTACCCTAACCCTAACCCCTACCCTAACCCTAACACGTACCCTAAACCGAACCCTAACCCTCAAACTTACCCTAACCCTAACCCTAACCCATACCCTACGCCGTACCCGAACCCGTACCCGAACCCGTACCCGAACCCGTACCCTAAGCCGTACCCTAACCCTAACCCTAACCCTAAGCTACCCTTGACTGCTTCTGCCTCCAATAGATTTCCTAAGCACTAGTGTTTTAAGGAACAGGTTAAAAAGAGAATCCTAATGTGATTTCTTGATAATGGGTGTGTTCCTTATCTTCTCCTAGTGTCTAAACTCTTCTCCATGGCTGGACACCCAAATAATATTCCTTGACGTGCTAAGGGGTATCTAGAGAGTGGGATAGGTTTAATAACTACCCTAACCCTAACGCGTACCCTAACCCTAACCCCTACCCTAACCCTAACACGTACCCTAATCCTAACCCGTACCCTAAACCGAGCCCTAACCCTCAAACTAACCCTAACCCTAACCCTAACCCATACCCTACGCCGTACCCGAACCCATAACCTAACCCGTACCCTAACACTAAACCTAACCCTAACCCTAACCCTAACCCTAAGCTACCCTTGACTGCTTCTGCCTCCAATAGATTTCCTAAGCACTAGTGTTTTAAGGAACAGGTTAAAAAGAGAATCCTAATGTGATTTCTTGATAATGGGTGTGTTCCTTATCTTCTCCTAATGTCTAAATTCTTCTCCATGGCTGGACCCGCAAATAATATTCCTTGACGTGCTAAGCGGTATCTAGGGAGTGGGATAGGTTTAATAACTACCCTAACCCTAACGCGTACCCTAACCCTAACCCCTACCCTAACCCTAACACGTACCCTAATCCTAACCCTTACCCTAAACCGAGCCCTATCCCTCAAACTAACCCTAACCCTAACCCTAAAACATACCCTATGCCGTACCCGAACCCGTACCCTAAGCCTTACCCTAACAATAACCCTAACCCTAACCCTAAGCTAAACTTGACTGCTTCTGCCTCCAATAGATTTCCTAAGCACTAGTGTTTTAAGGAACAGGTTAAAAAGAGAATCCTAATGTGATTTCTTGATAATGGGTGTGTTCCTTATCTTCTCCTAGTGTCTAAACTCTTCTCCATGGCTGGACCCCCAAATAATATTCCTTGACGTGCTAAGGGGTATCTAGAGAGTGGGATGGGTTTAATAACTACCCTAACCCTAACGCGTAGCCTAACCCTTACCTCCACCCTAACCCTAACAAGTACACTAATCCTAACCCGTACCCTAAACCGAGCCCTAACCCTCAAACTAACCCTAACACTAAACCTAACACATACCCTACGCCGTACCCGAACCCGTACCCGAACCCGTACCCTAAGCCGTACCCTAACCCTAACCCTAACCCTAACCCTAACCCTAAGCTACCCTTGACTGCTTCTGCCTCCAATAGATTTCCTAAGCACTAGTGTATTAAGGAACAGGTTAAAAAGAGAATCCTAATGTGATTTCAGGATAATGGGTGTGTTCCTTATCTTCTCCTAGTGTCTAAACTCTTCTCCATGGCTGGACACCCAAATAATATTCCTTGACGTGCTAAGGGGTATCTAGAGAGTGGGATAGGTTTAATAACTACCCTAACCCTAACGCGTTCCCTAACCCTAACCCCTACCCTAACCCTAACACGAACCCTAATCCTAACCCGTACCCTAAACCGAGCCCTAACCTTCAAACTAACCCTAACCCTAACCCTAACCCATACCCTACGCCGTACACGAACCCGTACCCGAACCCGTACCCTAAGCCGTACCCTAAACCTAACCCTAACCCTAACCCTAACCCTAAGCTACCCTTGACTGCTTCTGCCTCCAATAGATTTCCTAAGCACTAGTATTTTAAGGAACAGGTTAAAAAGAGAATCCTTATGTGATTTCTTGATAATGGGTGTGTTCCTTATCTTCTCCTAGTGTCTAAACTCTTCTCCATGGCTGGACACCCAAATAATATTCCTTGACGTGCTAAGGGGTATCTAGAGAGTGGGATAGGTTTAATAACTACCCTAACCCTAACGCGTACCCTAACCCTAACCCCTACCCTAACCCTAACACGTACCCTAATCCTAACCCGTACCCTAAACCGAGCCCTAACCCTCAAACTAACCCTAAACCTAACCCTAACCCATACCCTACGCCGTACCCGAACCCGTAACCTAACCCGTACCCTAACACTAAACCTATCCCTAACCCTAACCCTAACCCTAAGCTACCCTTGACTGCTTCTGCCTCCAATAGATTTCCTAAGCACTAGTGTTTTAAGGAACAGGTTAAAAAGAGAATCCTAATGTGATTTCTTGATAATGGGTGTGTTCCTTATCTTCTCCTAGTGTCTAAACTCTTCTCAATGGCTGGACCCCCAAATAATATTCCTTGACGTGCTAAGGGGTATCTAGAGAGTGGGATAGGTTTAATAACTACCCTAACCCTAACGCGTACCCTAACCCTAACACGTACCCTAATCCTAACCCGTACCCTAAACCGAGCCCTAACCCTCAAATTAACCCTAACCCTAACCCTAACCCTAACCCTAACCCTAACCCTAACCCTAACCCTAACCCTAACCCTAACCCTAACCCTAACCCTAACCCTAAGCTACCCTTGACTGCTTCTGCCTCCAATAGATTTCCTAAGCACTAGTGTTTTAAGGAACAGGTTAAAAAGTGAATCCTAATGTGATTTCTTGATAATGGGTGTGTTCCTTATCTTCTCCTAGTGTCTAAACTCTTCTCCATGGCTGGACACCCAAATAATATTCCTTGACTTGCTAAGTGTTATCTAGAGAGTGGGATAGGTTTAATAACTACCCTAACCCTAACGCGTACCCTAACCCTAACCCCTACCCTAACCCTAACATGTACCCTAATCCTAACCCGTACCCTAAACCGAGCCCTAACCCTCAAACTAACCCTAACCCTAACCCTAACCCATACCCTACGCCGTACCCGAACACGTACCCGAACCCGTACCCTAAGGCGTACCTTAACCCTAACCCTAACCCTAACCCTAACCCTAAGCTACCCTTGAGTGCTTCTGCCTTCAATAGATTTCCTAAGCACTAGTGTTTTAAGGAACAGGTTAAAAAGAGAATCCTAATGTGATTTCTTGATAATGGGTGTGTTCCTTATCTTCTCCTAGTGTCTAAACTCTTCTCCCTGTCTGGACCCCCAAATAATATTCCTTGACGTGCTAAGGGGTATCTAGAGAGTGGGATAGGTTTAATAACTACCCTAACCCTAACGCGTACCCTAACCCTAACGCGTACCCTAACCCTAACCCCTACCCTAACCTTAACACGTACCCTAATCCTAACCCGTACCCTAAACCGAGCCCTAACCCTCAAACTAACCCTAACCCTAACCCTAACCCATACCCTACACCGTACCCGAACCCGTACCCGAACCCGTACCCTAAGCCGTACCCTAACCCTAACCCTAACCCTAAGCTACCCTTGACTGCTTCTGCCTCCAATAGATTTCCTAAGCACTAGTGTATTAAGGAACAGGTTAAAAAGGGAATCCTAATGTGATTTCTTGATAATGGGTGTGTTCCTTATCTTCTCCTAGTGTCTAAACTCTTCTCCATGGCTGGACACCCAAATAATATTCCTTGACGTGCTAAGGGGTATCTAGAGAGTGGGATAGGTTTAATAACTACCCTAACCCTAACACGAACCCTAATCCTAACCCGTACCCTAAACCGAGCCCTAACCTTCAAACTAACCCTAACCCTAACCCTAACCCATACCCTACGCCGTATACGAACCCGTACCCAAACCCGTACCCTAAGCCGTAACCTAACCCTAACCCTAATCCTAACCCTAAGCTACCCTTGACTGCTTCTGCCTCCAATAGATTTCCTAAGCACTAGTGTTTTAAGGAACAGGTTAAAAAGAGAATCCTAATGTGATTTCTTGATAATGGGTGTGTTCCTTATCTTCTCCTAGTGTCTAAACTCTTCTCCCTGGCTGGACCCCCAAATAATATTCCTTGACGTGCTAAGGGGTATCTAGAGAGTGGGATAGGTTTAATAACTACCCTAACCCTAACGCGTACCCTAACCCTAACCCCTACCCTAACCTTAACACGTACCCTAATCCTAACCCGTACCCTAAACCGAGCCCTAACCCTCAAACTAACCCTAACCCTAACCCTAAACCATACCCTACGCCGTACACGAACCAGTACACGAACCCGTACCCTAAGCCGTACCCTAACACTAACCCTAACCCTAACCCTAACCCTAACCCTAAGCTACCCTTGACTGCTTCTGCCTCCAATAGATTTCCTAAGCACTAGTGTTTTAAGGAACAGGTTAAAAAGAGAATCCTAATGCGATTTCTTGATAATGGGTGTGTTCCTTATCTTCTCCTAGTGTCTAAACTCTTCTCCCTGGCCCGACCCCCAAATAATATTCCTTGACGTGCTAAGGGGTATCTAGAGAGTGGGATAGGTTTAATAACTACCCTAACCCTAACGCGTACCCTAACCCTAACCCCTAACCTAACGCTAACACGTACCCTAATCCTAACCCGTACCCTAAACCGAGCCCTAACCCTCAAACTAACGCTAACCCTAACCCTAAAACATACCCTATGCCGTACCCGAACCCATACCCTAAGCCTTACCCTAACAATCACCCTAACCCTAACCCTAAGCTACCCTTGACTGCTTCTGCCTCCAATAGATTTCCTAAGCACTAGTGTTTTAAGGAATAGGTTAAAAAGAGAATCCTAATGTGATTTCTTGATAATGGGTGTGTTCCTTGTCTTCTCCTAGTGTCTAAACTCTTCTCCATGGCTGGACCCCCAAATAATATTCCTTGACGTGCTAAGGGGTATCTAGAGAGTGGGATAGGTTTAATAACTACCCTAACCCTAACGCGTACCCTAACCCTAACACGTACCCTAATCCTAACCCGTACCCTAAACCGAGCCCTAACCCTCAAATTAACCCTAACCCTAACCCTAACCCTAACCCTAACCCTAACCCTAACCCTAACCCTAACCCTAACCCTAACCCTAAGCTACCCTTGACTTCTTCTGCCTCCAATAGATTTCCTAAGCACTAGTGTTTTAAGGAACAGGTTAAAAAGTGAATCCTAATGTGATTTCTTGATAATGGGTGTGTTCCTTATCTTCTCCTAGTGTCTAAACTCTTCTCCATGGCTGGACACCCAAATAATATTCCTTGACTTGCTAAGTGTTATCTAGAGAGTGGGATAGGTTTAATAACTACCCTAACCCTAACGCGTACCCTAACCCTAACCCCTACCCTAACCCTAACATGTACCCTAATCCTAACCCGTACCCTAAACCGAGCCCTAACCCTCAAACTAACCCTAACCCTAACCCTAACCCATACCCTACGCCGTACCCGAACACGTACCCGAACCCGTACCCTAAGGCGTACCTTAACCCTAACCCTAACCCTAACCCTAACCCTAAGCTACCCTTGAGTGCTTCTGCCTTCAATAGATTTCCTAAGCACTAGTGTTTTAAGGAACAGGTTAAAAAGAGAATCCTAATGTGATTTCTTGATAATGGGTGTGTTCCTTATCTTCTCCTAGTGTCTAAACTCTTCTCCCTGTCTGGACCCCCAAATAATATTCCTTGACGTGCTAAGGGGTATCTAGAGAGTGGGATAGGTTTAATAACTACCCTAACCCTAACGCGTACCCTAACCCTAACGCGTACCCTAACCCTAACCCCTACCCTAACCTTAACACGTACCCTAATCCTAACCCGTACCCTAAACCGAGCCCTAACCCTCAAACTAACCCTAACCCTAACCCTAACCCATACCCTACACCGTACCCGAACCCGTACCCGAACCCGTACCCTAAGCCGTACCCTAACCCTAACCCTAACCCTAAGCTACCCTTGACTGCTTCTGCCTCCAATAGATTTCCTAAGCACTAGTGTATTAAGGAACAGGTTAAAAAGGGAATCCTAATGTGATTTCTTGATAATGGGTGTGTTCCTTATCTTCTCCTAGTGTCTAAACTCTTCTCCATGGCTGGACACCCAAATAATATTCCTTGACGTGCTAAGGGGTATCTAGAGAGTGGGATAGGTTTAATAACTACCCTAACCCTAACACGAACCCTAATCCTAACCCGTACCCTAAACCGAGCCCTAACCTTCAAACTAACCCTAACCCTAACCCTAACCCATACCCTACGCCGTATACGAACCCGTACCCAAACCCGTACCCTAAGCCGTAACCTAACCCTAACCCTAATCCTAACCCTAAGCTACCCTTGACTGCTTCTGCCTCCAATAGATTTCCTAAGCACTAGTGTTTTAAGGAACAGGTTAAAAAGAGAATCCTAATGTGATTTCTTGATAATGGGTGTGTTCCTTATCTTCTCCTAGTGTCTAAACTCTTCTCCCTGGCTGGACCCCCAAATAATATTCCTTGACGTGCTAAGGGGTATCTAGAGAGTGGGATAGGTTTAATAACTACCCTAACCCTAACGCGTACCCTAACCCTAACCCCTACCCTAACCTTAACACGTACCCTAATCCTAACCCGTACCCTAAACCGAGCCCTAACCCTCAAACTAACCCTAACCCTAACCCTAAACCATACCCTACGCCGTACACGAACCAGTACACGAACCCGTACCCTAAGCCGTACCCTAACACTAACCCTAACCCTAACCCTAACCCTAACCCTAAGCTACCCTTGACTGCTTCTGCCTCCAATAGATTTCCTAAGCACTAGTGTTTTAAGGAACAGGTTAAAAAGAGAATCCTAATGCGATTTCTTGATAATGGGTGTGTTCCTTATCTTCTCCTAGTGTCTAAACTCTTCTCCCTGGCCCGACACCCAAATAATATTCCTTGACGTGCTAAGGGGTATCTAGAGAGTGGGATAGGTTTAATAACTACCCTAACCCTAACGCGTACCCTAACCCTAACCCCTAACCTAACGCTAACACGTACCCTAATCCTAACCCGTACCCTAAACCGAGCCCTAACCCTCAAACTAACGCTAACCCTAACCCTAAAACATACCCTATGCCGTACCCGAACCCATACCCTAAGCCTTACCCTAACAATCACCCTAACCCTAACCCTAAGCTACCCTTGACTGCTTCTGCCTCCAATAGATTTCCTAAGCACTAGTGTTTTAAGGAATAGGTTAAAAAGAGAATCCTAATGTGATTTCTTGATAATGGGTGTGTTCCTTGTCTTCTCCTAGTGTCTAAACTCTTCTCCATGGCTGGACCCCCAAATAATATTCCTTGACGTGCTAAGGGGTATCTAGAGAGTGGGATAGGTTTAATAACTACCTTAACCCTAATGCGTACCCTAACCCTAACCTCTACCCTAACCCTAACACGTACACTAATCCTAACCCGTACCCTAAACCGAGCCCTAACCCTCAAACTAACCCTAACACTAAACCTAACCTATACCCTACGCCGTACCCGAACCCGTACCCGAACCCGTACCCTAAGCCGTACCCTAACCCTAACCCTAACCCTAACCCTAACCCTAAGCTACCCTTGACTGCTTCTGCCTCCAATAGGTTTCCTAAGCACTAGTGTATTAAGGAACAGGTTAAAAAGAGAATCCTAATGTGACTTCAGTATAATGGGTGTGTTCCTTATCTTCTCCTAGTGTCTAAACTCTTCTCCATGGCTGGACCCCCAAATAATATTCCTTGACGTGCTAAGGGGTATCTAGAGAGTGGGATAGGTTTAATAACTACCCTAACCCTAACGCCTACCCTAACCCTAACACGTACCCTAATCCTAATCCGTACCCTAAACCGAGCCCTAACCCTCAAATTAACCCTAATCCTAACCCTAACCCATACCCTACGCCGTATCCGAACCCGTACCCTAAGCGGTACCCTAAAGCTAAACCTAACCCTAACCCTAACCCTAACCCTAAGCTACCCTTGACTGCTTCTGCCTCCAATAGATTTCCTAAGCACTAGTGTTTTAAGTAACAGGTTAAAAAGAGAATCCTAATGTGATTTCAGGATAATGGGTGTGTTCCTTATCTTCTCCTAGTGTCTAAACTCTTCTCCATGGCTGGACACGCAAATAATATTCCTTGACGTGCTAAGGGGTATCTATAGAGTGGGATAGGTTTAATAACTACCCTAACCCTAACGCGTACCCTAACCCTAACCCCTAACCTAAACCTAACACGTACCCTAATCCTAACCCGTACCCTAAACCGAGACCTAATCCTCAAACTAACCCTAACCCTAACCCGAACCCATACCCTACGCCGTACCCGAACCCGTACCCGAACCCGTACCCTAAGCCGTACCCTAAGCGTAACCCTAACCCTAACCCTAAGCTACCCTTGACTGCTTCTGCCTCCAATAGATTTCCTAAGCACTAGTGTTTTAAGGAACAGGTTAAAAAGAGAATCCTAATGTGATTTCTTGATAATGGGTGTGTTCCTTATCTTCTCCTAATGTCTAAATTCTTCTCCATGGCTGGACCCGCAAATAATATTCCTTGACGTGCTAAGCGGTATCTAGGGAGTGGGATAGGTTTAATAACTACCCTAACCCTAACGCGTACCCTAATCCTAACACGTACCCTAATCCTAACCCGTACCCTAAACCGAGCCCTAACCCTCAAATTAACCCTAACCCTAACCCTAAAACATACCCTATGCCGTACCCGAACCCGTACCCTAAGCCTTACCCTAACAATAACCCTAACCCTAACCCTAAGCTAAACTTGACTGCTTCTGCCTCCAATAGATTTCCTAAGCACTAGTGTTTTAAGGAACAGGTTAAAAAGAGAATCCTAATGTGATTTCTTGATAATGGGTGTGTTCCTTATCTTCTCCTAGTGTCTAAACTCTTCTCCATGGCTGGACCCCCAAATAATATTCCTTGACGTGCTAAGGGGTATCTAGAGAGTGGGATGGGTTTAATAACTACCCTAACCCTAACGCGTAGCCTAACCCTTACCTCCACCCTAACCCTAACAAGTACACTAATCCTAACCCGTACCCTAAACCGAGCCCTAACCCTCAAACTAACCCTAACACTAAACCTAACACATACCCTACGCCGTACCCGAACCCGTACCCGAACCCGTACCCTAAGCCGTACCCTAACCCTAACCCTAACCCTAACCCTAACCCTAAGCTACCCTTGACTGCTTCTGCCTCCAATAGATTTCCTAAGCACTAGTGTATTAAGGAACAGGTTAAAAAGAGAATCCTAATGTGATTTCAGGATAATGGGTGTGTTCCTTATCTTCTCCTAGTGTCTAAACTCTTCTCCATGGCTGGACACCCAAATAATATTCCTTGACGTGCTAAGGGGTATCTAGAGAGTGGGATAGGTTTAATAACTATCCTAACCCTAACGCGTTCCCTAACCCTAACCCCTACCCTAACCCTAACACGAACCCTAATCCTAACCCGTACCCCTAAACCGAGCCCTAACCTTCAAACTAACCCTAACCCTAACCCTAACCCATACCCTACGCCGTACACGAACCCGTACCCGAACCCGTACCCTAAGCCGTACCCTAAACCTAACCCTAACCCTAACCCTAACCCTAAGCTACCCTTGACTGCTTCTGCCTCCAATAGATTTCCTAAGCACTAGTATTTTAAGGAACAGGTTAAAAAGAGAATCCTTATGTGATTTCTTGATAATGGGTGTGTTCCTTATCTTCTCCTAGTGTCTAAACTCTTCTCCATGGCTGGACACCCCAAATAATATTCCTTGACGTGCTAAGGGGTATCTAGAGAGTGGGATAGGTTTAATAACTACCCTAACCCTAACGCGTACCCTAACCCTAACCCCTACCCTAACCCTAACACGTACCCTAATCCTAACCCGTACCCCTAAACCGAGCCCTAACCCTCAAACTAACCCTAACCCTAACCCTAACCCATACCCTACGCCGTACCCGAACCCGTAACCTAACCCGTACCCTAACACTAAACCTATCCTAACCCTAACCCTAACCCTAAGCTACCCTTGACTGCTTCTGCCTCCAATAGATTTCCTAAGCACTAGTGTTTTAAGGAACAGGTTAAAAAGAGAATCCTAATGTGATTTCTTGATAATGGGTGTGTTCCTTATCTTCTCCTAGTGTCTAAACTCTTCTCCATGGCTGGACCCCCAAATAATATTCCTTGACGTGCTAAGGGGTATCTAGAGAGTGGGATAGGTTTAATAACTACCCTAACCCTAACGCGTACCCTAACCCTAACACGTACCCTAATCCTAACCCGTACCCTAAACCGAGCCCTAACCCTCAAATTAACCCTAACCCTAAACCCTAACCCTAACCCTAACCCTAACCCTAACCCTAACCCTAACCCTAACCCTAACCCTAACCCTAACCCTAACCCTAAGCTACCCTTGACTGCTTCTGCCTCCAATAGATTTCTAAGCACTAGTGTTTTAAGGAACAGGTTAAAAAGTGAATCCTAATGTGATTTCTTGATAATGGGTGTGTTCCTTATCTTCTCCTAGTGTCTAAACTCTTCTCCATGGCTGGACACCCAAATAATATTCCTTGACTTGCTAAGTGTTATCTAGAGAGTGGGATAGGTTTAATAACTACCCTAACCCTAACGCGTACCCTAACCCTAACCCCTACCCTAACCCTAACATGTACCCTAATCCTAACCCGTACCCTAAACCGAGCCCTAACCCTCAAACTAACCCTAACCCTAACCCTAACCCATACCCTACGCCGTACCCGAACACGTACCCGAACCCGTACCCTAAGGCGTACCTTAACCCTAACCCTAACCCTAACCCTAACCCTAAGCTACCCTTGAGTGCTTCTGCCTTCAATAGATTTCCTAAGCACTAGTGTTTTAAGGAACAGGTTAAAAAGAGAATCCTAATGTGATTTCTTGATAATGGGTGTGTTCCTTATCTTCTCCTAGTGTCTAAACTCTTCTCCCTGTCTGGACCCCCAAATAATATTCCTTGACGTGCTAAGGGGTATCTAGAGAGTGGGATAGGTTTAATAACTACCCTAACCCTAACGCGTACCCTAACCCTAACGCGTACCCTAACCCTAACCCCTACCCTAACCTTAACACGTACCCTAATCCTAACCCGTACCCTAAACCGAGCCCTAACCCTCAAACTAACCCTAACCCTAACCCTAACCCATACCCTACACCGTACCCGAACCCGTACCCGAACCCGTACCCTAAGCCGTACCCTAACCCTAACCCTAACCCTAAGCTACCCTTGACTGCTTCTGCCTCCAATAGATTTCCTAAGCACTAGTGTATTAAGGAAACAGGTTAAAAAGGGAATCCTAATGTGATTTCTTGATAATGGGTGTGTTCCTTATCTTCTCCTAGTGTCTAAACTCTTCTCCATGGCTGGACACCCAAATAATATTCCTTGACGTGCTAAGGGGTATCTAGAGAGTGGGATAGGTTTAATAACTACCCTAACCCTAACACGAACCCTAATCCTAACCCGTACCCTAAACCGAGCCCTACTCAAACTAACCCTAACCCTAACCCTAAACCATACCCTACGCCGTACACGAACCAGTACACGAACCCGTACCCTAACACTAACCCCAACCCTAACCCTAACCCTAACCCTAAGCTACCCTTGACTGCTTCTGCCTCCAATAGATTTCCTAAGCACTAGTGTTTTAAGGAACAGGTTAAAAAGAGAATCCTAATGTGATTTCTTGATAATGGGTGTGTTCCTTATCTTCTCCTAGTGTCTAAACTCTTCTCCCTGGCTGGACCCCCAAATAATATTCCTTGAGGTGCTAAGGGGTATCTAGAGAGTGGGATAGGTATAATAACTACCCTAACCCTAACGCGTACCCTAACCCTAACCCCTACCCTAACTTTAACACGTACACTAATCCTAACCCGTACCCTAAACCGAGCCCTAACCCTCAAACTAACCCTAACCCTAACCCTAACACATACCCTACGCCGTACCCGAACCCGTACCCGAACCCGTACCCTAAGCCGTACCCTAACACTAACCCTAACCCTAACCCTAACCCTAAGCTACCCTTGACTGCTTCTGCCTCCAATAGATTTCCTAAGCACTAGTGTTTTAAGGAATAGGTTAAAAAGTGAATCCTAATGTGATTTCTTGATAATGGGTGTGTTCCTTATATTCTCCTAGTGTCTAAACTCTTCTCCATGGCTGGACCCCCAAATAATATTCCTTGACGTGCTAAGGGGTATCTAGAGAGTGGGATAGGTTTAATAACAACCCTAACCCTAACGCGTACCCTAACCCTATCCCCTACCCTAATCCTAACACGTACCCTAATCCTAACCCGTACCCTAAACCGAGCCCTAACCCTCAAATTAACCCTAACCCTAACCCTAACCCATACCCTACGCCGTACCCGAACCCGTACCCTAAGCGGTACCCTAAAGCTAACCCTAACCCTAACCCTAACCCTAAGCTACCCTTGAGTGCTTCTGCCTCCAATAGATTTCCTAAGCACTAGTGTTTTAAGGAACAGGTTAAAAAGAGAATCCTAATGTGATTTCTTGATAATGGGTGTGTTCCTTATCTTCTCCTAGTGTCTAAACTCTTCTCCCTGTCTGGACCCCCAAATAATATTCCTTGACGTGCTAAGGGGTATCTAGAGAGTGGGATAGGTTTAATAACTACCCTAACCCTAACGCGTACCCTAACCCTAACGCGTACCCTAACCCTAACCCCTACCCTAACCTTAACACGTACCCTAATCCTAACCCGTACCCTAAACCGAGCCCTAACCCTCAAACTAACCCTAACCCTAACCCTAACCCATACCCTATGCCGTACCCGAACACGTACCCTAAGCCTTACCCTAACAATAACCCTAACCCTAACCCTAAGCTACCCTTGACTGCTTCTGCCTGCAATAGATTTCCTAAGCACTCATGTTTTAAGGAACAGGTTAAAAAGAGAATCCTAATGTGATTCTTGATAATGGGTGTGTTCCTTATCTTCTCCTAGTGTCTAAACTCTTCTCCATGGCTGGACCCCCAAATAATATACCTTGACGTGCTAAGGGGTATCTAGAGAGGGGGGTAGGTTTAATAACTACCCTAACCCTAACGCGTACCCTAACCCTAACCCCTACCCTAACCCTAACACGTACCCTAAACCGAACCCTAACCCTCAAACTTACCCTAACCCTAACCCTAACCCATACCCTACGCCGTACCCGAACCCGTACCCGAACCCGTACCCGAACCCGTACCCTAAGCCGTACCCTAACCCTAACCCTAACCCTAAGCTACCCTTGACTGCTTCTGCCTCCAATAGATTTCCTAAGCACTAGTGTTTTAAGGAACAGGTTAAAAAGGGAATCCTAATGTGATTTCTTGATAATGGGTGTGTTCCTTATCTTCTCCTAGTGTCTAAACTCTTCTCCATGGCTGGACCCCCAAATAATATTCCTTGACGTGCTAAGGGGTATCTAGAGAGTGGGATAGGTTTAATAACTACCCTAACCCTAACACGAACCCTAATCCTAACGCGTACCCTAAACCGAGCCCTAACCCTCAAACTAACCCTAACCCTAACCCTAACCCATACCCTACACCGTACCCGAACCCGTACCCGAACCCGTACCCTAAGCCGTACCCTAACCCTAAGCTACCCTTGACTGCTTCTGCCTCCAATAGATTTCCTAAGCACTAGTGTTTTAAGGAACAGGTTAAAAAGGGAATCCTAATGTGATTTCTTGATAATGGTTGTGTTCCTTATCTTCTCCTAGTGTCTAAACTCTTCTCCATGGCTGGACCCCCAAATAATATTCCTTGACGTGCTAAGGGGTATCTAGAGAGTGGGATAGGTTTAATAACTACCCTAACCCTAACACGAACCCTAATCCTTACCCGTACCCTAAACCGAGCCCTAACCTTCAAACTAACCCTAACCCTAACCCTAACCCATACCCTACGCCGTACACGAACCCGTACCCAAACCCGTACCCTAAGCCGTAACACAACCCTAACCCAATCCTAACCCTAAGCTACCCTTGACTGCTTCTGCCTCCAATAGATTTCCTAAGCACTAGTGTTTTAAGGAACAGGTTAAAAAGAGAATCCTAATGTGATTTCTTGATAATGGGTGTGTTCCTTATCTTCTCCTAGTGCCTAAACTCTTCTCCCTGGCTGGACCCCCAATAATATTCCTTGACGTGCTAAGGGGTATCTAGAGAGTGGGATAGGTTTAATAACTACCCTAACCCTAACGCGTACCCTAACCCTAACCCCTACCCTAACCTTAACACGTACCCTAATCCTAACCCGTACCCTAAACCGAGCCCTAACCCTCAAACTAACCCTAACCCTAACCCTAAACCATACCCTACGCCGTACACGAACCAGTACACGAACCCGTACCCTAAGCCGTACCCTAACACTAACCCTAACCCTAACCCTAACCCTAACCCTAAGCTACCCTTGATTGCTTCTGCCTCCAATAGATTTCCTAAGCACTAGTGTTTTAAGGAACAGGTTAAAAAGAGAATCCTAATGCGATTTCTTGATAATGGGTGTGTTCCTTATCTTCTCCTAGTGTCTAAACTCTTCTCCCTGGCCCGACCCCCAAATAATATTCCTTGACGTGCTAAGGGGTATCTAGAGAGTGGGATAGGTTTAATAACTACCCTAACCCTAACGCGTACCCTAACCCTAACCCCTACCCTAACCCTAACCCCTACCCTAACCCTAACCCGTACCCTAAACCGAGCCCTAACCCTCAAACTAACCCTAACCCTAACCCTAACACATACCCTACGCCGTACCCGAACCCGTACCCGAACCCTAAGCCGTACCCTAACACTAACCCTAACCCTAACCCTAACCCTAAGCTACCCTTGACTGCTTCTGCCTCCAATAGATTTCCTAAGCACTAGTGTTTTAAGGAATAGGTTAAAAAGTGAATCCTAATGTGATTTCTTGATAATGGGTGTGTTCCTTATATTCTCCTAGTGTCTAAACTCTTCTCCATGGCTGGACACCCAAATAATATTCCTTGACGTGCTAAGGGGTATCTAGAGAGTGGGATAGGTTTAATAACAACCCTAACCCTAACGCGTACCCTAACCCTATCCCCTACCCTAATCCTAACAGGTACCCTAATCCTAACCCGTACCCTAAACCGAGCCCTAACCCTCAAATTAACCCTAACCCTAACCCTAACCCATACCCTACGCCGTACCCGAACCCGTACCCTAAGCGGTACCCTAAAGCTAACCCTAACCCTAACCCTAACCCTAACCCTAAGCTACCCTTGAGTGCTTCTGCCTCCAATAGATTTCCTAAGCACTAGTGTTTTAAGGAACAGGTTAAAAAGAGAATCCTAATGTGATTTCTTGATAATGGGTGTGTTCCTTATCTTCTCCTAGTGTCTAAACTCTTCTCCCTGTCTGGACCCCCAAATAATATTCCTTGACGTGCTAAGGGGTATCTAGAGAGTGGGATAGGTTTAATAACTACCCTAACCCTAACGCGTACCCTAACCCTAACGCGTACCCTAACCCTAACCCCTACCCTAACCTTAACACGTACCCTAATCCTAACCCGTACCCTAAACCGAGCCCTAACCCTCAAACTAACCCTAACCCTAACCCTAACCCATACCCTATGCCGTACCCGAACACGTACCCTAAGCCTTACCCTAACAATAACCCTAACCCTAACCCTAAGCTACCCTTGACTGCTTCTGCCTGCAATAGATTTCCTAAGCACTCATGTTTTAAGGAACAGGTTAAAAAGAGAATCCTAATGTGATTCTTGATAATGCGTGTGTTCCTTATCTTCTCCTAGTGTCTAAACTCTTCTCCATGGCTGGACCCCCAAATAATATACCTTGACGTGCTAAGGGGTATCTAGAGAGGGGGGTAGGTTTAATAACTACCCTAACCCTAACGCGTACCCTAACCCTAACCCCTACCCTAACCCTAACACGTACCCTAAACCGAACCCTAACCCTCAAACTTACCCTAACCCTAACCCTAACCCATACCCTACGCCGTACCCGAACCCGTACCCGAACCCGTACCCGAACCCGTACCCTAAGCCGTACCCTAACCCTAACCCTAACCCTAAGCTACCCTTGACTGCTTCTGCCTCCAATAGATTTCCTAAGCACTAGTGTTTTAAGGAACAGGTTAAAAAGGGAATCCTAATGTGATTTCTTGATAATGGGTGTGTTCCTTATCTTCTCCTAGTGTCTAAACTCTTCTCCATGGCTGGACCCCCAAATAATATTCCTTGACGTGCTAAGGGGTATCTAGAGAGTGGGATAGGTTTAATAACTACCCTAACCCTAACACGAACCCTAATCCTAACGCGTACCCTAAACCGAGCCCTAACCCTCAAACTAACCCTAACCCTAACCCTAACCCATACCCTACGCCGTACCCGAACACGTACCCGAACCCGCACCCTAAGGCGTACCTTAACCCTAACCCTAACCCTAACCCTAACCCTAAGCTACCCTTGAGTGCTTCTGCCTCCAATAGATTTCCTAAGCACTAGTGTTTTAAGGAACAGGTTAAAAAGAGAATCCTAATGTGATTTCTTGATAATGGGTGTGTTCCTTATCTTCTCCTAGTGTCTAAACTCTTCTCCCTGTCTGGACCCCCTAATAATATTCCTTGACGTGCTAAGGGGTATCTAGAGAGTGGGATAGGTTTAATAACTACCCTAACCCTAACGCGTACCCTAACCCTAACGCGTACCCTAACCCTAACCCCTACCCTAACCTTAACACGTACCCTAATCCTAACCCGTACCCTAAACCGAGCCCTAACCCTCAAACTAACCCTAACCCTAACCCTAACCCATACCCTACACCGTACCCGAACCCGTACCCGAACCCGTACCCTAAGCCGTACCCTAACCCTAAGCTACCCTTGACTGCTTCTGCCTCCAATAGATTTCCTAAGCACTAGTGTTTTAAGGAACAGGTTAAAAAGGGAATCCTAATGTGATTTCTTGATAATGGTTGTGTTCCTTATCTTCTCCTAGTGTCTAAACTCTTCTCCATGGCTGGACCCCCAAATAATATTCCTTGACGTGCTAAGGGGTATCTAGAGAGTGGGATAGGTTTAATAACTACCCTAACCCTAACACGAACCCTAATCCTTACCCGTACCCTAAACCGAGCCCTAACCTTCAAACTAACCCTAACCCTAACCCTAACCCATACCCTACGCCGTACACGAACCCGTACCCAAACCCGTACCCTAAGCCGTAACACAACCCTAACCCAATCCTAACCCTAAGCTACCCTTGACTGCTTCTGCCTCCAATAGATTTCCTAAGCACTAGTGTTTTAAGGAACAGGTTAAAAAGAGAATCCTAATGTGATTTCTTGATAATGGGTGTGTTCCTTATCTTCTCCTAGTGCCTAAACTCTTCTCCCTGGCTGGACCCCCCAATAATATTCCTTGACGTGCTAAGGGGTATCTAGAGAGTGGGATAGGTTTAATAACTACCCTAACCCTAACGCGTACCCTAACCCTAACCCCTACCCTAACCTTAACACGTACCCTAATCCTAACCCGTACCCTAAACCGAGCCCTAACCCTCAAACTAACCCTAACCCTAACCCTAAACCATACCCTACGCCGTACACGAACCAGTACACGAACCCGTACCCTAAGCCGTACCCTAACACTAACCCTAACCCTAACCCTAACCCTAACCCTAAGCTACCCTTGATTGCTTCTGCCTCCAATAGATTTCCTAAGCACTAGTGTTTTAAGGAACAGGTTAAAAAGAGAATCCTAATGCGATTTCTTGATAATGGGTGTGTTCCTTATCTTCTCCTAGTGTCTAAACTCTTCTCCCTGGCCCGACCCCCAAATAATATTCCTTGACGTGCTAAGGGGTATCTAGAGAGTGGGATAGGTTTAATAACTACCCTAACCCTAACGCGTACCCTAACCCTAACCCCTACCCTAACCCTAACCCCTACCCTAACCCTAACCCGTACCCTAAACCGAGCCCTAACCCTCAAACTAACCCTAACCCTAACCCTAACACATACCCTACGCCGTACCCGAACCCGTACCCGAACCCTAAGCCGTACCCTAACACTAACCCTAACCCTAACCCTAACCCTAAGCTACCCTTGACTGCTTCTGCCTCCAATAGATTTCCTAAGCACTAGTGTTTTAAGGAATAGGTTAAACAGTGAATCCTAATGTGATTTCTTGATAATGGGTGTGTTCCTTATATTCTCCTAGTGTCTAAACTCTTCTCCATGGCTGGACACCCAAATAATATTCCTTGACGTGCTAAGGGGTATCTAGAGAGTGGGATAGGTTTAATAACAACCCTAACCCTAACGCGTACCCTAACCCTATCCCCTACCCTAATCCTAACAGGTACCCTAATCCTAACCCGTACCCTAAACCGAGCCCTAACCCTCAAATTAACCCTAACCCTAACCCTAACCCATACCCTACGCCGTACCCGAACCCGTACCCTAAGCGGTACCCTAAAGCTAACCCTAACCCTAACCCTAACCCTAACCCTAAGCTACCCTTGAGTGCTTCTGCCTCCAATAGATTTCCTAAGCACTAGTGTTTTAAGGAACAGGTTAAAAAGAGAATCCTAATGTGATTTCTTGATAATGGGTGTGTTCCTTATCTTCTCCTAGTGTCTAAACTCTTCTCCCTGTCTGGACCCCCAAATAATATTCCTTGACGTGCTAAGGGGTATCTAGAGAGTGGGATAGGTTTAATAACTACCCTAACCCTAACGCGTACCCTAACCCTAACGCGTACCCTAACCCTAACCCCTACCCTAACCTTAACACGTACCCTAATCCTAACCCGTACCCTAAACCGAGCCCTGACCCTCAAACTAACCCTAACCCTAACCCTAACCCATACCCTACACCGTACCCAAACCCGTACCCGAACCCGTACCCTAAGCCGTACCCTAACCCTAACCCTAACCCTAAGCTACCCTTGACTGCTTCTGCCTGCAATAGATTTCCTAAGCACTCATGTTTTAAGGAACAGGTTAAAAAGAGAATCCAAATGTGATTCTTGATAATGGGTGTGTTCCTTATCTTCTCCTAGTGTCTAAACTCTTCTCCATGGCTGGACCCCCAAATAATATACCTTGACGTGCTAAGGAGTATTTAGAGAGGGGGGTAGGTTTAATAACTACCCTAACCCTAACGCGTACCCTAACCCTAACCCCTACCCTAACCCTAACACGTACCCTAATCCTAACCCGTACCCTAAACCGAGCCCTAACCCTCAAACTAACCCTAACCCTAACCCTAAACCATACCCTACGCCGTACACGAACCAGTACACGAACCCGTACCCTAAGCCGTACCCTAACACTAACCCCAACCCTAACCCTAACCCTTACCCTAAGCTACCCTTGACTGCTTCTGCCTCCAATAGATTTCCTAAGCACTAGTGTTTTAAGGAACAGGTTAAAAAGAGAATCCTAATGTGATTTCTTGATAATGGGTGTGTTCCTTATCTTCTCCTAGTGTCTAAACTCTTCTCCCTGGCTGGACCCCCAAATAATATTCCTTGAGGTGCTAAGGGGTATCTAGAGAGTGGGATAGGTTTAATAACTACCCTAACCCTAACGCGTACCCTAACCCTAACCCCTACCCTAACTTTAACACGTACCCTAATCCTAACCCGTACCCTAAACCGAGCCCTAACCCTCAAACTAACCCTAACCCTAACCCTAACACATACCCTACGCCGTACCCGAACCCGTACCCGAACCCTAAGCCGTACCCTAACACTAACCCTAACCCTAACCCTAACCCTAAGCTACCCTTGACTGCTTCTGCCTCCAATAGATTTCCTAAGCACTAGTGTTTTAAGGAATAGGTTAAAAAGTGAATCCTAATGTGATTTCTTGATAATGGGTGTGTTCCTTATATTCTCCTAGTGTCTAAACTCTTCTCCATGGCTGGACACCCAAATAATATTCCTTGACGTGCTAAGGGGTATCTAGAGAGTGGGATAGGTTTAATAACAACCCTAACCCTAACGCGTACCCTAACCCTATCCCCTACCCTAATCCTAACAGGTACCCTAATCCTAACCCGTACCCTAAACCGAGCCCTAACCCTCAAATTAACCCTAACCCTAACCCTAACCCATACCCTACGCCGTACCCGAACCCGTACCCTAAGCGGTACCCTAAAGCTAACCCTAACCCTAACCCTAACCCTAACCCTAAGCTACCCTTGAGTGCTTCTGCCTCCAATAGATTTCCTAAGCACTAGTGTTTTAAGGAACAGGTTAAAAAGAGAATCCTAATGTGATTTCTTGATAATGGGTGTGTTCCTTATCTTCTCCTAGTGTCTAAACTCTTCTCCCTGTCTGGACCCCCAAATAATATTCCTTGACGTGCTAAGGGGTATCTAGAGAGTGGGATAGGTTTAATAACTACCCTAACCCTAACGCGTACCCTAACCCTAACGCGTACCCTAACCCTAACCCCTACCCTAACCTTAACACGTACCCTAATCCTAACCCGTACCCTAAACCGAGCCCTAACCCTCAAACTAACCCTAACCCTAACCCTAACCCATACCCTATGCCGTACCCGAACACGTACCCTAAGCCTTACCCTAACAATAACCCTAACCCTAACCCTAAGCTACCCTTGACTGCTTCTGCCTGCAATAGATTTCCTAAGCACTCATGTTTTAAGGAACAGGTTAAAAAGAGAATCCTAATGTGATTCTTGATAATGGGTGTGTTCCTTATCTTCTCCTAGTGTCTAAACTCTTCTCCATGGCTGGAGCCCCAAATAATATACCTTGACGTGCTAAGGGGTATCTAGAGAGGGGGGTAGGTTTAATAACTACCCTAACCCTAACGCGTACCCTAACCCTAACCCCTACCCTAACCCTAACACGTACCCTAAACCGAACCCTAACCCTCAAACTTACCCTAACCCTAACCCTAACCCATACCCTACGCCGTACCCGAACCCGTACCCGAACCCGTACCCGAACCCGTACCCTAAGCCGTACCCTAACCCTAACCCTAACCCTAAGCTACCCTTGACTGCTTCTGCCTCCAATAGATTTCCTAAGCACTAGTGTTTTAAGGAACAGGTTAAAAAGGGAATCCTAATGTGATTTCTTGATAATGGGTGTGTTCCTTATCTTCTCCTAGTGTCTAAACTCTTCTCCATGGCTGGACCCCCAAATAATATTCCTTGACGTGCTAAGGGGTATCTAGAGAGTGGGATAGGTTTAATAACTACCCTAACCCTAACACGAACCCTAATCCTAACGCGTACCCTAAACCGAGCCCTAACCCTCAAACTAACCCTAACCCTAACCCTAACCCATACCCTACGCCGTACCCGAACACGTACCCGAACCCGCACCCTAAGGCGTACCTTAACCCTAACCCTAACCCTAACCCTAACCCTAAGCTACCCTTGAGTGCTTCTGCCTCCAATAGATTTCCTAAGCACTAGTGTTTTAAGGAACAGGTTAAAAAGAGAATCCTAATGTGATTTCTTGATAATGGGTGTGTTCCTTATCTTCTCCTAGTGTCTAAACTCTTCTCCCTGTCTGGACCCCCAAATAATATTCCTTGACGTGCTAAGGGGTATCTAGAGAGTGGGATAGGTTTAATAACTACCCTAACCCTAACGCGTACCCTAACCCTAACGCGTACCCTTACCCTAACCCCTACCCTAACTTTAACACGTACCGTAATCCTAACCCGTACCCTAAACCGAGCCCTAACCCTCAAACTAACCCTAACCCTAACCCTAACCCATACCCTACACCGTACCCGAACCCGTACCCGAACCCGTACCCTAAGCCGTACCCTAACCCTAAGCTACCCTTGACTGCTTCTGCCTCCAATAGATTTCCTAAGCACTAGTGTTTTAAGGAACAGGTTAAAAAGGGAATCCTAATGTGATTTCTTGATAATGGTTGTGTTCCTTATCTTCTCCTAGTGTCTAAACTCTTCTCCATGGCTGGACCCACAAATAATATTCCTTGACGTGCTAAGGGGTATCTAGAGAGTGGGATAGGTTTAATAACTACCCTAACCCTAACACGAACCCTAATCCTTACCCGTACCCTAAACCGAGCCCTAACCTTCAAACTAACCCTAACCCTAACCCTAACCCATACCCTACGCCGTACACGAACCCGTACCCAAACCCGTACCCTAAGCCGTAACCTAACCCTAACCCAATCCTAACCCTAAGCTACCCTTGACTGCTTCTGCCTCCAATAGATTTCCTAAGCACTAGTGTTTTAAGGAACAGGTTAAAAAGAGAATCCTAATGTGATTTCTTGATAATGGGTGTGTTCCTTATCTTCTCCTAGTGCCTAAACTCTTCTCCCTGGCTGGACCCCCCAATAATATTCCTTGACGTGCTAAGGGGTATCTAGAGAGTGGGATAGGTTTAATAACTACCCTAACCCTAACGCGTACCCTAACCCTAACCCCTACCCTAACCTTAACACGTACCCTTATCCTAACCCGTACCCTAAACCGAGCCCTAACCCTCAAACTAACCCTAACCCTAACCCTAAACCATACCCTACGCCGTACACGAACCAGTACACGAACCCGTACCCTAAGCCGTACCCTAACACTAACCCTAACCCTAACCCTAACCCTAACCCTAAGCTACCCTTGACTGCTTCTGCCTCCAATAGATTTCCTAAGCACTAGTGTTTTAAGGAACAGGTTAAAAAGAGAATCCTAATGCGATTTCTTGATAATGGGTGTGTTCCTTATCTTCTCCTAGTGTCTAAACTCTTCTCCCTGGCCCGACCCCCAAATAATATTCCTTGACGTGCTAAGGGGTATCTAGAGAGTGGGATAGGTTTAATAACTACCCTAACCCTAACGCGTACCCTAACCCTAACCCCTACCCTAACCTTAACACGTACCCTAATCCTAACCCGTACCGTAAACCGAGCCCTAACCCTCAAACTAACCCTAACCCTAACCCTAAACCATACCCTACGCCGTACACGAACCAGTACACGAACCCGTACCCTAAGCCGTACCCTAACACTAACCCCAACCCTAACCCTAACCCTAACCCTAAGCTACCCTTGACTGCTTCTGCCTCCAATAGATTTCCTAAGCACTAGTGTTTTAAGGAACAGGTTAAAAAGAGAATCCTAATGTGATTTCTTGATAATGGGTGTGTTCCTTATCTTCTCCTAGTGTCTAAACTCTTCTCCCTGGCTGGACCCCCAAATAATATTCCTTGAGGTGCTAAGGGGTATCTAGAGAGTGGGATAGGTTTAATAACTACCCTAACCCTAACGCGTACCCTAACCCTAACCCCTACCCTAACTTTAACACGTACCCTAATCCTAACCCGTACCCTAAACCGAGCCCTAACCCTCAAACTAACCCTAACCCTAACCCTAACACATACCCTACGCCGTACCCGAACCCGTACCCGAACCCTAAGCCGTACCCTAACACTAACCCTAACCCTAACCCTAACCCTAAGCTACCCTTGACTGCTTCTGCCTCCAATAGATTTCCTAAGCACTAGTGTTTTAAGGAATAGGTTAAAAAGTGAATCCTAATGTGATTTCTTGATAATGGGTGTGTTCCTTATATTCTCCTAGTGTCTAAACTCTTCTCCATGGCTGGACACCCAAATAATATTCCTTGACGTGCTAAGGGGTATCTAGAGAGTGGGATAGGTTTAATAACAACCCTAACCCTAACGCGTACCCTAACCCTATCCCCTACCCTAATCCTAACAGGTACCCTAATCCTAACCCGTACCCTAAACCGAGCCCTAACCCTCAAATTAACCCTAACCCTAACCCTAAACCATACCCTACGCCGTACCCGAACCCGTACCCTAAGCGGTACCCTAAAGCTAACCCTAACCCTAACCCTAACCCTAACCCTAAGCTACCCTTGAGTGCTTCTGCCTCCAATAGATTTCCTAAGCACTAGTGTTTTAAGGAACAGGTTAAAAAGAGAATCCTAATGTGATTTCTTGATAATGGGTGTGTTCCTTATCTTCTCCTAGTGTCTAAACTCTTCTCCCTGTCTGGACCCCCAAATAATATTCCTTGACGTGCTAAGGGGTATCTAGAGAGTGGGATAGGTTTAATAACTACCCTAACCCTAACGCGTACCCTAACCCTAACGCGTACCCTAACCCTAACCCCTACCCTAACCTTAACACGTACCCTAATCCTAACCCGTACCCTAAACCGAGCCCTGACCCTCAAACTAACCCTAACCCTAACCCTAACCCATACCCTACACCGTACCCGAACCCGTACCCGAACCCGTACCCTAAGCCGTACCCTAACCCTAACCCTAACCCTAAGCTACCCTTGACTGCTTCTGCCTGCAATAGATTTCCTAAGCACTCATGTTTTAAGGAACAGGTTAAAAAGAGAATCCTAATGTGATTCTTGATAATGGGTGTGTTCCTTATCTTCTCCTAGTGTCTAAACTCTTCTCCATGGCTGGACCCCCAAATAATATACCTTGACGTGCTAAGGGGTATTTAGAGAGGGGGGTAGGTTTAATAACTACCCTAACCCTAACGCGTACCCTAACCCTAACCCCTACCCTAACCCTAACACGTACCCTAAACCGAACCCTAACCCTCAAACTTACCCTAACCCTAACCCTAACCCATACCCTACGCCGTACCCGAACCCGTACCCGAACCCGTACCCGAACCCGTACCCTAAGCCGTACCCTAACCCTAACCCTAACCCTAAGCTACCCTTGACTGCTTCTGCCTCCAATAGATTTCCTAAGCACTAGTGTTTTAAGGAACAGGTTAAAAAGAGAATCCTAATGTGATTTCTTGATAATGGGTGTGTTCCTTATCTTCTCCTAGTGTCTAAACTCTTCTCCATGGCTGGACACCCAAATAATATTCCTTGACGTGCTAAGGGGTATCTAGAGAGTGGGATAGGTTTAATAACTACCCTAACCCTAACGCGTACCCTAACCCTAACCCCTACCCTAACCCTAACACGTACCCTAATCCTAACCCGTACCCTAAACCGAGCCCTAACCCTCAAACTAACCCTAACCCTAACCCTAACCCATACCCTACGCCGTACCCGAACCCATAACCTAACCCGTACCCTAACACTAAACCTAACCCTAACCCTAACCCTAACCCTAAGCTACCCTTGACTGCTTCTGCCTCCAATAGATTTCCTAAGCACTAGTGTTTTAAGGAACAGGTTAAAAAGAGAATCCTAATGTGATTTCTTGATAATGGGTGTGTTCCTTAACTTCTCCTAGTGTCTAAACTCTTCTCCATGGCTGGACCCCCAAATAATATTCCTTGACGTGCTAAGGGGTATCTAGAGAGTGGGATAGGTTTAATAACTACCCTAACCCTAACGCGTACCCTAACCCTAACCCCTACCCTAAACCTAACACGTACCCTAATCCTAACCCGTACCCTAAACCGAGCCCTAACCCTCAAATTAACCCTAACCCTAACCCTAACCCATACCCTACGCCGTACCCGAACCCGTACCCTAAGCGGTACCCTAAAGCTAACCCTAACCCTAACCCTAACCCTAACCCTAAGCTACCCTTGACTGTTTCTGCCTCCAATAGATTTCCTAAGCACTAGTGTTTTAAGGAACAGGTTAAAAAGAGAATCCTAATGTGATTTCAGGATAATGGGTGTGTTCCTTATCTTCTCCTAGTGTCTAAACTCTTCTCCATGGCTGGACACCCAAATAATATTCCTTGACGTGCTAAGGGGTATCTAGAGAGTGGGATAGGTTTAATAACTACCCTAACCCTAACGCGTACCCTAACCCTAAACCCTAACCTAACCCTAACATGTACCCTAATCCTAACCCGTACCCTAAACCGAGCACTAACCCTCAAACTATCCCTAACCCTAACCCTAACCCATACCCTACGCCGTACCCGAACCCATACCCTAAGCCGTACCCTAACCCTAACCCTAACCCTAACCCTAAGCTACCCTTGACTGCTTCTGCCTCCAATAGATTTCCTAAGCACTAGTGTATTAAGGAACAGGTTAAAAAGAGAATCCTATTGTGATTTCAGGATAATGGGTGTGTTCCTTATCTTCTCCTAGTGTCTAAACTCTTCTCCATGGCTGGACCCCCAAATAATATTCCTTGACGTGCTAAGGGGTATCTAGAGAGTGGGATAGGTTTAATAACTACCCTAACCCTAACGCGTACCCTAACCCTAACCCCTACCCTAACCCTAACACGTACCCTAATCCTGACCCGTACCCTAAACCGAGCCCTAACCCTCAAACTAACCCTAACCCTAACCCTAACCCATACCCTACGCCGTACCCGAACCCGTAACCTAACCCGTACCCTAACACTAACCCTAACCCTAACCCTAAGCTACCCTTGACTGCTTCTGCCTCCAATAGATTTCCTAAGCACTAGTGTTTTAAGGAACAGGTTAAAAAGAGAATCCTTATGTGATTTCTTGATAATGGGTGTGTTCCCTATCTTCTCCTAGTGTCTAAACTCTTTTCCATGGCTGGACCCCCAAATAATATTCCTTGACGTGCTAAGGGGTATCTAGAGAGTGGGATAGGTTTAATAACTACCCTAACCCTAACGCGTACCCTAACCCTAACACGTACCCTAATCCTAAACCGTACCCTAAACCGAGCCCTAACCCTCAAACTAACCCTAACCCTAACCCTAACCCATACCCTACGCCGTACCCGAACCCGTACCCTAAGCCTTACCCTAACAATAACCCTAACCCTAACCCTAAGCTACCCTTGACTGCTTCTGCCTCCAATAGATTTCCTAAGCACTAGTGTTTTAAGGAACAGGTTAAAAAGAGAATCCTAATGTGATTTCTTGATAATGGGTGTGTTCCTTATCTTCTCATAGTGTCTAAACTCTTCTCCATGGCTGGACCCCCAAATAATATTCCTTGACGTGCTAAGGGGTATCTAGAGACTGGGATAGGTTTAATAACTACCCTAACCCTAACGCGTACCCTAACCCTAACCTCTACCCTAACCCTAACACGTACACTAATCCTAACCCGTACCCTAAACCGAGCCCTAACCCTCAAACTAACCCTAACCCTAAACCTAACCCATACCCTACGCCGTACCCGAACCCGTACCCGAACCCGTACCCTAAGCCGTAACCTAACCCTAACCCAATCCTAACCCTAAGCTACCCTTGACTGCTTCTGCCTCCAATAGATTTCCTAAGCACTAGTGTTTTAAGGAACAGGTTAAAAAGAGAATCCTAATGTGATTTCTTGATAATGGGTGTGTTCCTTATCTTCTCATAGTGTCTAAACTCTTCTCCATGGCTGGACCCCCAAATAATATTCCTTGACGTGCTAAGGGGTATCTAGAGACTGGGATAGGTTTAATAACTACCCTAACCGTAACGCGTACCCTAACCCTAACCTCTACCCTAACCCTAACACGTACCCTAATCCTAACCCGTACCCTAAACCGAGCCCTAACCCTCCAACTAACCCTAACCCTAAACCTAACCCATACCCTACGCCGTACCCGAACCCGTACCCGAACCCGTACCCTAAGCCGTAACCTAACCCTAACCCAATCCTAACCCTAAGCTACCCTTGACTGCTTCTGCCTCCAATAGATTTCCTAAGCACTAGTGTTTTAAGGAACAGGTTAAAAAGAGAATCCTAATGTGATTTCTTGATAATGGGTGTGTTCCTTATCTTCTCCTAGTGCCTAAACTCTTCTCCCTGGCTGGACCCCCCAATAATATTCCTTGACGTGCTAAGGGGTATCTAGAGAGTGGGATAGGTTTAATAACTACCCTAACCCTAACGCGTACCCTAACCCTAACCCCTACCCTAACCTTAACACGTACCCTAATCCTAACCCGTACCCTAAACCGAGCCCTAACCCTCAAACTAACCCTAACCCTAACCCTAAACCATACCCTACGCCATACACGAACCAGTACACGAACCCGTACCCTAAGCCGTACCCTAACACTAACCCTAACCCTAACCCTAACCCTAACCCTAAGCTACCCTTGACTGCTTCTGCCTCCAATAGATTTCCTAAGCACTAGTGTTTTAAGGAACAGGTTAAAAAGAGAATCCTAATGCGATTTCTTGATAATGGGTGTGTTCCTTATCTTCTCCTAGTGTCTAAACTCTTCTCCCTGGCCCGACCCCCAAATAATATTCCTTGACGTGCTAAGGGGTATCTAGAGAGTGGGATAGGTTTAATAACTACCCTAACCCTAACGCGTACCCTAACCCTAACCCCTACCCTAACCTTAACACGTACCCTAATCCTAACCCGTACCGTAAACCGAGCCCTAACCCTCAAACTAACCCTAACCCTAACCCTAAACCATACCCTACGCCGTACACGAACCAGTACACGAACCCGTACCCTAAGCCGTACCCTAACACTAACCCCAACCCTAACCCTAACCCTAACCCTAAGCTACCCTTGACTGCTTCTGCCTCCAATAGATTTCCTAAGCACTAGTGTTTTAAGGAACAGGTTAAAAAGAGAATCCTAATGTGATTTCTTGATAATGGGTGTGTTCCTTATCTTCTCCTAGTGTCTAAACTCTTCTCCCTGGCTGGACCCCCAAATAATATTCCTTGAGGTGCTAAGGGGTATCTAGAGAGTGGGATAGGTTTAATAACTATCCTAACCCTAACGCGTACCCTAACCCTAACCCCTACCCTAACTTTAACACGTACCCTAATCCTAACCCGTACCCTAAACCGAGCCCTAACCCTCAAACTAACCCTAACCCTAACCCTAACACATACCCTACGCCGTACCCGAACCCGTACCCGAACCCTAAGCCGTACCCTAACACTAACCCTAACCCTAACCCTAACCCTAAGCTACCCTTGACTGCTTCTGCCTCCAATAGATTTCCTAAGCACTAGTGTTTTAAGGAATAGGTTAAAAAGTGAATCCTAATGTGATTTCTTGATAATGGGTGTGTTCCTTATATTCTCCTAGTGTCTAAACTCTTCTCCATGGCTGGACACCCAAATAATATTCCTTGACGTGCTAAGGGGTATCTAGAGAGTGGGATAGGTTTAATAACAACCCTAACCCTAACGCGTACCCTAACCCTATCCCCTACCCTAATCCTAACAGGTACCCTAATCCTAACCCGTACCCTAAACCGAGCCCTAACCCTCAAATTAACCCTAACCCTAACCCGAACCCATACCCTACGCCGTACCCGAACCCGTACCCTAAGCGGTACCCTAAAGCTAACCCTAACCCTAACCCTAACCCTAACCCTAAGCTACCCTTGAGTGCTTCTGCCTCCAATAGATTTCCTAAGCACTAGTGTTTTAAGGAACAGGTTAAAAAGAGAATCCTAATGTGATTTCTTGATAATGGGTGTGTTCCTTATCTTCTCCTAGTGTCTAAACTCTTCTCCCTGTCTGGACCCCCAAATAATATTCCTTGACGTGCTAAGGGGTATCTAGAGAGTGGGATAGGTTTAATAACTACCCTAACCCTAACGCGTACCCTAACCCTAACGCGTACCCTAACCCTAACCCCTACCCTAACCTTAACACGTACCCTAATCCTAACCCGTACCCTAAACCGAGCCCTGACCCTCAAACTAACCCTAACCCTAACCCTAACCCATACCCTACACCGTACCCGAACCCGTACCCGAACCCGTACCCTAAGCCGTACCCTAACCCTAACCCTAACCCTAAGCTACCCTTGACTGCTTCTGCCTGCAATAGATTTCCTAAGCACTCATGTTTTAAGGAACAGGTTAAAAAGAGAATCCTAATGTGATTCTTGATAATGGGTGTGTTCCTTATCTTCTCCTAGTGTCTAAACTCTTCTCCATGGCTGGACCCCCAAATAATATACCTTGACGTGCTAAGGGGTATTTAGAGAGGGGGGTAGGTTTAATAACTACCCTAACCCTAACGCGTACCCTAACCCTAACCCCTACCCTAACCCTAACACGTACCCTAAACCGAACCCTAACCCTCAAACTTACCCTAACCCTAACCCTAACCCATACCCTACGCCGTACCCGAACCCGTACCCGAACCCGTACCCGAACCCGTACCCTAAGCCGTACCCTAACCCTAACCCTAACCCTAAGCTACCCTTGACTGCTTCTGCCTCCAATAGATTTCCTAAGCACTAGTGTTTTAAGGAACAGGTTAAAAAGAGAATCCTAATGTGATTTCTTGATAATGGGTGTGTTCCTTATCTTCTCCTAGTGTCTAAACTCTTCTCCATGGCTGGACACCCAAATAATATTCCTTGACGTGCTAAGGGGTATCTAGAGAGTGGGATAGGTTTAATAACTACCCTAACCCTAACGCGTACCCTAACCCTAACCCCTACCCTAACCCTAACACGTACCCTAATCCTAACCCGTACCCTAAACCGAGCCCTAACCCTCAAACTAACCCTAACCCTAACCCAAACCCATACCCTACGCCGTACCCGAACCCATAACCTAACCCGTACCCTAACACTAAACCTAACCCTAACCCTAACCCTAACCCTAAGCTACCCTTGACTGCTTCTGCCTCCAATAGATTTCCTAAGCACTAGTGTTTTAAGGAACAGGTTAAAAAGAGAATCCTAATGTGATTTCTTGATAATGGGTGTGTTCCTTAACTTCTCCTAGTGTCTAAACTCTTCTCCATGGCTGGACCCCCAAATAATATTCCTTGACGTGCTAAGGGGTATCTAGAGAGTGGGATAGGTTTAATAACTACCCTAACCCTAACGCGTACCCTAACCCTAACCCCTACCCTAAACCTAACACGTACCCTAATCCTAACCCGTACCCTAAACCGAGCCCTAACCCTCAAATTAACCCTAACCCTAACCCTAACCCATACCCTACGCCGTACCCGAACCCGTACCCTAAGCGGTACCCTAAAGCTAACCCTAACCCTAACCCTAACCCTAACCCTAAGCTACCCTTGACTGTTTCTGCCTCCAATAGATTTCCTAAGCACTAGTGTTTTAAGGAACAGGTTAAAAAGAGAATCCTAATGTGATTTCAGGATAATGGGTGTGTTCCTTATCTTCTCCTAGTGTCTAAACTCTTCTCCATGGCTGGACACCCAAATAATATTCCTTGACGTGCTAAGGGGTATCTAGAGAGTGGGATAGGTTTAATAACTACCCTAACCCTAACGCGTACCCTAACCCTAAACCCTAACCTAACCCTAACATGTACCCTAATCCTAACCCGTACCCTAAACCGAGCACTAACCCTCAAACTATCCCTAACCCTAACCCTAACCCATACCCTACGCCGTACCCGAACCCATACCCTAAGCCGTACCCTAACCCTAACCCTAACCCTAACCCTAAGCTACCCTTGACTGCTTCTGCCTCCAATAGATTTCCTAAGCACTAGTGTATTAAGGAACAGGTTAAAAAGAGAATCCTATTGTGATTTCAGGATAATGGGTGTGTTCCTTATCTTCTCCTAGTGTCTAAACTCTTCTCCATGGCTGGACCCCCAAATAATATTCCTTGACGTGCTAAGGGGTATCGAGAGAGTGGGATAGGTTTAATAACTACCCTAACCCTAACGCGTACCCTAACCCTAACCCCTACCCTAACCCTAACACGTACCCTAATCCTGACCCGTACCCTAAACCGAGCCCTAACCCTCAAACTAACCCTAACCCTAACCCTAACCCATACCCTACGCCGTACCCGAACCCGTAACCTAACCCGTACCCTAACACTAACCCTAACCCTAACCCTAAGCTACCCTTGACTGCTTCTGCCTCCAATAGATTTCCTAAGCACTAGTGTTTTAAGGAACAGGTTAAAAAGAGAATCCTTATGTGATTTCTTGATAATGGGTGTGTTCCTTATCTTCTCCTAGTGTCTAAACTCTTTTCCATGGCTGGACCCCCAAATAATATTCCTTGACGTGCTAAGGGGTATCTAGAGAGTGGGATAGGTTTAATAACTACCCTAACCCTAACGCGTACCCTAACCCTAACACGTACCCTAATCCTAAACCGTACCCTAAACCGAGCCCTAACCCTCAAACTAACCCTAACCCTAACCCTAACCCATACCCTACGCCGTACCCGAACCCGTACCCTAAGCCTTACCCTAACAATAAC